>NW_021320147.1:607048-655180 GCF_001605985.2 Dendrobium catenatum
AATGTGAGTGTGGGCCAAACTAAATATAGATGAATCAAGTTCATTAGATGAAGAGGTAAATATCTGTCATAAGGCAATTAGAAAATCTAACTTTGTTTTCTAATAAGTTATGTAATGATATATCTTATAAAGAATTAGATGATGAATGTAATGAATTATTTAATAAGTATAAAAAATTAAAGTTGAAATTTAAAAATCTTAGGAAAATAGCCATAAATATTTAGATAACCATTTCAATATTTTAAAATATTATTGTGATGCATTGAAAAATAAACTTAGTTCTTTATTAGATCATTCATTATTCATTTATATAATTTAAAGAGAGAATGTTTTATTAAGAGAAAGAGTTTAATTATCTATGAAAATACAAGTTCATTATAATGCATCATCAAGTAGAACATGTTATAGAAATTCTACTTATATATGACATTGTCATCATGCAAGAGGTGTTGATATCAAATTGCAGAATGGTAAAGAATCATCTTATATATAGCAACCAAAAGATATAGTACTATAAATACCACACATGCAAAATATCATACAAGGACCAAAAAATGTTTGGGTTCCAAAATTTAATATTTGATTTTCTATTTTATGAATGCCTTCAAAGAAAAATCAATGAAGGCTTTAGTACATGTACATTAGATGGTCAAGACATTTGTTGGGCGACAAAGCAAAGTTCACTACTTTAAAACTAAGTGATGGTAGATACATAACATATGGAGGTACTGTAAAGAGATAGATCATTATTGTTGGATCCATTAATAAGAACTTTATTACTTAAGAAAACATTTTGTTTGATCTAGTTTAAAATATAATTATATATTAATTATTTAATTATGTGGTAATGTATAATTTATTTATTTTTATGCTTCATATTTCATCATTAGAAATAATAAAGCAATCATGTTTATAGGAAATAGACACAAAGAAAATATTTAGATTATTTTGAAAATATAAATTTATATTATTTTAATGTACTTTGTATAAAATCCAAAATGTATGATGCTTGGTTATGGTGTAGAAGGTTAGTCATGAAAATATGCATACATTAAATAAAATTTCTAAACTTGAATTAGTAACTGTTTTACCTTAAATAAATTTTCATTAGGATTTCACATGTCATTCATTCATTGATAGTAAAAACAACAAAAATTTATTTAAGAGTAAGAATATAGTCACTACTAGTAAACTATGAGAATTATTACACCTTGACTTATTGATAAGCATTAGTATAGGTGGAAAAAATTATAGACTTATTACAATAGATTATTATTCAAGATACATTTAGTTATTACAATAGATTATTATTCAAAATACATTTAGGTATTATTCATATAAATATAATACAATTATTTATTTTAAAATATTTGATAAGTATATTCAAAGATAAACATATTATTTAATACATAAAATCAAAATTTATTATGTTGAAGAATTTAAAAAGCATTGTGATGAAAATGAAATTAGGCATTAATTTTCAACCACTAAGACTCCCCAACAAAACACCATAGTTGAAACAAAGAATCATATTTTAGTAGAATTAATAAAATTAATGATATGAATATAAACTACTTAAACTTTCTTATGCAAAAGCATTTAACACTACATGTTATGTTACAAATATAGTATATTAAAGGTTTCTTGTGAAATGGACCACTTATGAATTTTTTTTGAAAACAAAATCTATAATTATTCATTTACATATTTTTGAATGTAATATTTATTGTTTTTAGATATTGATAAAGAATCTTTAAGTAAAATTGACAGTAAATTAGATGAGAGCGTCTTCTTAAGATATTCAATTTCTGAAAAAATTATAGAATTTTTAATAGAAGAAAACTAGTTGTAGAAGGATCTATTCATATTGTTTATTATAAAAAACTTATAGATTAAAAAAGAAATTATTTGAATGATGATGATATTATAAATAAAAAATAAAATGATTAAGAAGGAAAAAAAGAAGATGATTCATTAACTATGGAAGAGTTATATAATAAAACTCACCTCAAAAAATTAATAATCGGTTACTCTTTCTAAGGTGTTAGGACCATGAGGGCTTTGGAAGGATGTAGAACATTTAGCATTTCTATTAAAATCTGAACCTAAAAATATATAAGGCTTTTAAAGACAATTCTTGGATATTAGTTATAAAAGAAGAACTAAATCAGTTTGTAATAAATGGTATTTAGGATCTAATCCAAAGACTCCCTGATTAAAATATAATGAGAAATAAATGGGTTTGTTGAAAAGAAGCTAGATTACTCATGAAGTATTATTAGAAACAAAGTAAGGTTAGTTGCACAAGATTACGCACAAATGAAAAGGATAGATTTTGAATAATCACTTGCACTAGCAGCAAGACTAGAGGCCATTATGCTCCTCCTTGCCTTTGTTTGTTTTAAGGACTTTAAACTATTTTGAATGGATATCAACAGTGCCTTTTTGAATGGTTATGTTGACTAAGATGTATTCATATAACAACCATCAAGTTTGATTGCCATGATTTTTTTACTTATGTGTATAAATTTAAGAAAGCCATATATGGTTTTAAATATGCTAGTCATGCTTAGTATGATAAGCTAAGTAACTTTATGATTGGCTATGATTTTAAACAAGGTTAGGTAAATGCAACTATCTTTATTAAAAATATTGAAGATGATTTAATTGTTATATAGGTTTATGTAAATGATATTATTTTGATACATAATGAATGTTTATGCCAAGTGTTCTCATCATTAATATTTAAGGAATTTAAAATGAGTGTGATGGAAGAACTAAAATTTTTTTTCTTTGGACTTTAGGTATAATCACTAGAATCTGGTACATTCACAAATAAAATTAAGTATATAAACGTTATGATGTGATCGTTGGCATTATGAGCCTCGTCATATAATCTATTGATTTTGATTATAACAAACAAGGGCTTATATTTTCTAATATGCTAAGTATTTTAGGTGCATTAATTTTTATAGATGTCCAATATGGTTATGTATATATGATGTACATTTCACAACTAAAATTTGATCAAAATTTTATCATAAAGAACTCAAGATGGATAGATTGAGGCATTAGATATAATATTTCAAGTTATATTCATAAAAAAATAACATAGAGATACATACAAGTTTACTTGTATGGTTTAGTTTATTCATAATAATATCCATTAATGTGCTTTACATTTTATCAATTAAGCATAAAAAACGTAATTTATATATGAGTAAGGTTTTATTAACTAATTTAATTTAATTTTAATATACTTGAATATTTCAAATGCTTCATATATAGAATTAAATTTATTAAAATTATATAAAGATACTTATTAATGGTAATTAAATGTAATAAGCACATAGGCTCAAATTATTTTTTTTCAAATTTTAAGATAAAATGGCATTATTAAAAAAATATTTCTTTTAAATCATGTAGCCAAATACATAAAAAAATATTTTTCCTGCATTTTTTATACAACAAATAACAAAAGAATTGAGTGAAATGGGACCTTAGTTATCATCATTATTATTAAAATAGAAATTTTTCGTAGTTGGAGGTCAATTCTTAAGTCTGTTGTTACTTTGTCTACTATAGAGATTGAGTACACGACAGTCACAGAGGAGATGAAGGAAACAATATGGATGCAAGGCCCACTGGATGACTTTGGAGTTGATTAGATATATCTGACACAGTATTCTATTACAGTCAAAATGAAATATTCTTGGCCAGAAATCAAATTTATCATGGTCATACCAAGCATATTGAAGTAAGGTGCCATTTATTTGGGACTTGATCGATGAAGGTAATGCACAATTGAAGAAGATATATACCAATGAGATTCCAGCAAGCAAGCTAACATAAATACTACCAATTTAGAAGCTTACCTACTCTAAGCGAGTTTGGTGAACATTTGGGTTCTTAACTAATTGCTCACTTATTTTCAATAATTTTGCTTGGATTGATCCCTTTGGGAAGGGGGGGGGGTTCCCTTTGGGGGGGGGGGGGGGGGGGGTTACGTAGGAAATCATCTTGGTGCAATCATTCTGACATTGGAGCCTATTTTATCATCTTCCACTTTCTAAAGTGAAAGATGAGTTGGATATTATTATGGAAATCCTTCCATGTTCTTTTTAGCATTGATTAGGAAAGCTTTTATTAGTTTTAAATATTCTAATTTTCTCAGTATTGGTGGTAGATTGACTCTTATTAAAAGTGTTCTTTGTGCTTTACCTGTTTACATGTTTCAAACTATCATCCCTACTCAAGAGGTTTATAGTAGGATTCACAAGATTATTAGCAAGTTCTTCTGGAAAGGTACATCTTCCTTTTCTAAAATTTCTTGGGCTTCCTGGGATAAGTGCTGTGGTGTGCAAGAGGAAGGCGGTTTTGGTTGCTAAAATCTTTATGACCTTGCTAAGGCTTTTTCCTATAAACTTTAGTATAACTTATGTGCTAAAGAGAATCTTTGGGCCAAGTTTATGATTTCCAAATACTGTGTGGGTAAGCATCCTACTACTTCTCCCCCTAAAATTGGGACTCTAAAGTTTGGAAAAGGCTTTATAAGGTTAAATGGGAGGTGGAACCCTTTATTTTTTGGGGCCTTGGGGAAGGTAACGTTTTATTCTGGCAAGATAGATGGCTTGGTAAAGACTCTAATGATACGCTTTTAAATTATATTTCTATTGATTCTGTTAAAGTCAATTTTTTCTTTACTGATAATGGTTGGGATAAATTATCTAACATGATTCCTGATAGCATTATTCATCGTATTTTTAACTTGCCTATTAAAACTACTTCAAATGATATCATGCTTAGTGACTTTTCCAGAAATGGTAAATTCAATTTTAAGAGTGCGTGGCATTCTTTTAGAGAGAAAGGTAACATGGATAGATTTTTATCTAAAATTTGGCATAAATCAATACCCGCCACTGTCTCTATTTTTGTGTGGAGGGTGCTCCATAAATTCATCCCTACGGATGATAATCTTATTAAAAAATATTTAGTTTAGCTTCTAAATACCAATGATGTTATCACACCGAATCTATGCATCATGTTTTTCTTTCTGGCTCTGTGGCTATTAGAACGTGGACTCATTTTGATGATATGTTCAATTTAAACACTTTTAATGCTCATTTATTTCTTAATGCCCTTCTTAATTCTTGGGTTAGTGATACTAAAGGTCATATTCACAATATTATTCCTTCGCTTATCTTGTGGTTCCTTTGGCTGGAAAGAAATAATTCTATTTTTAATGTTGTTAAGATGAATCATCTTAATGTTATCCAAAGGGTGAAAGACAAGATCCTTGCTCTTGTGGCTGTTAAACTGATCACTAGAAAAATTTTAATAATTGTTATGGTGTTGGTTATTCTCTAGGGGTTAATTGGGAGGGTGCTAGGTCTGTTCTTATTGTTGTTTATTGGAACAAACCCCGTGCTAATTTTTTTAAACTTAATGTTATGGGTGCTAACACTGAGATTGGAAATGGTTGTGCTGGTATTATAAGAGATTGCAATGGTCAACTTATCATTGCTTTTGCGGGTCCTGATCTGAATGGTAAAGAGGTTTCTGCCCTTTTTAAATTCATTTTGTGTGGTATTCAACTATGTATTTCTCTTAACATTTCTAATGTGGTTATTGAAGTTAGTTCTGGCATTAACATTTTGTCTCTTCTGGAGGATGTCTGTTGTAGTCCTAATTATTTCTATCTTGTTAGGGATATCAAAAATCTGCTGTTGCTTTTAAACCCATCTTTCAGCCAGGTGACTGAGGCTGGTAACTCTTGTGCCTCTTGGTTGGCCCATTGGGGCTGTAGTCTTAGGGGCTTTATTGATGTTATTCACTATAATATTCCATGCCCATTGTCTGGGATGATTAAATTGGATGCTAATGGCTGTCCTTATATCAACTCTTAATATTTGGTTTGCTCTCATTCTCCTGTATCTGTTTGTCCCTTGTCTTGGGGGTTGTTGGTTTGTTGTGGTTCTTTTGGCTTCTGCTCTTGTGTTCCTTGCCTATTTTCTGGTTATTGTGAGGTTTTTGTATAATTTTGGTTGTTACATTGTTGTTAGTATTTCTGAGTGGTTATTGGTTTTGGTTTTTGTCTGTCTGGTTGGTGACTTGAGCAATGATATTGTTGGATTTATTGCTGAAGGTCTATCCTTTTGTTTCTCTCCTACCTATTGGGGTGTCGGGAGGAATAAGGGGGACTTGATGTGGTTTGTTGACATTACTTGTTGGTTGTTTAACTACTACTGGCCTTTTGGCAATTGCTCTGGTAATCTGCCTATCTGGATTTATGTTACGTTTCTCTGCTCTGCTGGTTATAACCGTGTTCCTCTGGATGTGCTACTGGTTGAAATTTCTGGAGCTGGGCTTTGTTCCTTCTCTGTTATGGGGTTGTTTAGTTGGTTTGATGTGGTGAGTGCTCTATTTATCAAGAATTGTGATTTTGGTTATTCTGGGCTTTGCTGGAGGATCTGTTCGGTGATCTTTGTGGTTGGCAAGCTGAGTAGGATTGAGCGGCATTTGGATATTCCTAATGAAGCTTATTTTTTATTAACATGTTGAGCTCTTATAGTTACCTTCCTAAGATTGGCTTTGTTATTTTTAAGAGTGTTGTTCTGTGTGCTTCCTATATGCTGATGTCTGATTTTATCTTGAAGCTCATTTTTCTTCTATTCTATAACAAGTGCCTTGACAGTAAGATAGGTTGGTTTGGTTGCTGGAAAGCTTATGGTGGGAAGGATTGGATTGTGCGTGTTCTGAGCTATTATGTCCTGTTTTTGGAGATTGATCTCAATTGGATCTTCATTTTCTATTTCGTTTACTTTCATTATTTTGCATATATTTATGTTGCTAATACTATTTTTTGGCAGTCTCATGTTTGTTGTCTCTCTTTTTTGTTGAGGATGCTGTTCAGGCCTGGTTTCTTTTTTGACAGAAAGACTGAATTTTTTTACTATCCTTTGTTCTTTCTTTTTTGGATGCTTGTCTATAGCATCAGTAGATTGTTATTTGAGTTTATTGTAACTGTTGGTAGTGGAGAAAATTGGGTCTTAGGTTTTCTTTATCTTTGTTTTGTACTCTTTTTGAGCAGTTCTGAGCTGATGTTTTCATCTAAGGATCTGTAACTTGCTTTTTATTTAACGTGTAGGCTCCTCCGTGGGTTTAAAAAAAAAATAGGGGATCCAATTATGCCATTTTTTAGGATATTTAATTATTGCATTAATTAGAGCATTGATTAGACTTTCCTTACTAATTTTTGTTACAGAACTATATATAGAGGTTGAGGTCATGTTGTAATTGATTGAAAGTGAGCCAATTGTAATCTTATTTCTCCGCAATATAGTAAAATGATCCCCTCCCTAGGGACGTTGGCATCTTTTCCAAACCACATAAATTGCATCGTATTCGTTGTGTTTTGCTGTGTGATTTGTGTTGTTTTTCATTGTTATTTGCACAACATTATGTATTTTACATGTCAACCCTCAAAGTTTTACTTTCAAATTTCAAGATAAAATGACATTATTGAAAACATACTTTTTTTAAAGCATGTAGCCAAATACTTATGAAAATATATTTTTTATGCTTTCTTTACACCACAAAAAGCTAAAAAATTTAGCTAGATGGGCCCCTAGTTATCATTATTAGTAAAAAAAGCACTTTGTAAATTTTCTTGTATAGCGACCATAGATTAGTATATCCTTTCATCATTTTATTAGTAATTTCGATGACCAACATTAAAACATCGCAAAACAGATAATGCTTTGTTGTGTTTCATAAGTTTTCATTTGGGGCAATTTTTTTGCTGTATTGTAAAGCTGTTTTTAGAACAATAATCTCTTGAATGTATAGAAAACTTAATGATCTAATGGCGTCCCAAATAAATCCTACGTCTCCCAAATTACTTTGACCCCTCCTAAATACTAGATAACACTCGTTCATGGGCTCCAAAGCTACCACGCAGTTGTGTTGGAAACACATAAGATGCCGATAATTGTGTTGCTCGGTAACACAAAAAGATTACATAATGCTCATATTTTCTTTTTTATGACTATTTTGTTGGCATGTTTGTCGAATTAGATGCATCGTCCATGACAGCAATGACTTTCGCCTGTTGGCGTTTGGAGATTATGAAGTTCAAGATCTCAGCATGTAAGATGCTATAGTCTACTTTGATCCTCCTTTTAAGTATTGGTATTCACTCAATGCGTTGATGTCATCAACCATATATATACGTACACGCTCATACCGGGTTAGCAATGTTTTTTTATATTGAGCTTTTGCAGCCAGTGCCTTACGATTTTATCCCTTCAGGAGTTTCATATAAGAAATCCTAATTATTTATTTATGTGTGTTCGAGTCTCTGTTTTAAGATAAAAGAAAAAAGAGTTTCTGTTTTAAGATAGCCTACATGTCCTGCATGTTACGGTCCCATAATTTTCTTTAAGCAAATCATTATTAGCCTACAGGAATTGCATCTTGCTGTCCCAAAAATTTCTTTAGACAATGCAGTATTAAAGTTGAAGATTGCCAAATCTTGCCTCTCCCATACCCTATCACATTTATTTGTGCTGGTGTAAGTATTAAAAAATAATAATAATAAATTAAAAAACACACCCTATTTTCTTAATTCGAAATACAAAACATGCTTTGCATGCAAATGCAAAAAATAAAATGAAAAGAAAATTGTACCTCGTATTTCAAGCACTGTTGTTGATTTTCATTCTTAAAGTCTTGCTATACTTTATCCAATAATTCCGCTGAAACCTTTTTATTTTTTTGGGTAGTTAAGGAATTCGAACGTGAGGATTGTATGAAGGAATTGCTTCTCTCAACAAGCCAGTCACACACATGCTTTTAATTCCTTTGAATCTTGAAATGAGAATAATAAGATTTTGATTTAATACTATTCTACAATTAACTAGCTGTCATAGTCCAATAAGGCAACGAGATTGGCCCGTTGAACACAAGAGAACAGATCTGCTCTTCTTATTGGGCTTCCATGGCCATTAACTAACCCAGCCCCACGAGCCCCCTTAAACAATTTCTAAGAAAGATCTTTTTATTGAACCGAATGAGGTTTAACTGTCATATAATTGATAGAAAATTTACAATAATCCTTCTATCATGGAAATAGCGTGGAAAGGTATTTCTCTCCATCTCCACTGCTTCTTGACCAGCTCTCCTGTTCCTAGAGCACATTCGAAAAAAAATGTCATCTTGCCGTTAAGCTTGCCATGACAAGAATCAGACGGACTAAATTCACAGGAAATAATTAAGATCTGGATATCATTAAATTTTGCCTGAAATCATTAAATGTTTTAAAGATGTGTTCTTCATCAGAATTAATCAAAATTTCTATTTTTATTTATCTTATAATCAATTCGGTAAATTCAAAATATATTCTGATAAAAGTCTTGATCAAAATATTAATAAAATGTTTATCCAAATCTTTTGTAATACCAATTGTTTAGTTGCACAACATTTGGACTGTTAACTTGATGCTCCAAAATGAAACTAACCTTACCCTTTTTTAATGATATAAGAAGTAATTATTTGCCGTCCAAATCATTGACTTATTAGCAGGGCTTCTACTATTGCTTTCTGGGAGTTCAAAACCAGTTGGGTTTTTCTTATATGAACCAAGAAACACCACTTAAACTTGAGGTTAATATACTTTAATTATTAATTACAACAATGGTTTAATGATATTAAATAGTGCTTCAAGAACATTCTAAATAATCAGGCATAATCTATCAACTCAGTTTACACCATATGAGGTTCACAAGATCATTCTGTTGCAAAGTCAAACTCGGATGAGCAGGATAATTGGTTCTTCCAAACGACTCCATTAACCATGTTCTGTACCAGTTATGCTCTTCGAAAGGAATGTTCAGACAAACAAATAGGTTAGGGTAAATAAATTTTATGTGAATAACTTAAGAAGTCATTGTAGCCTAAGTCATATTCCAACAATCAAAAATAAGAAAGACAAGAATGAGGTGTGTGGGCTCCGAAAATTCTGCCCTGGCCACCCCAGCTATTTTTTCGAAAGAGTTTTAATGGATTAAGTTATGGGAAAAATTTTGTGAAGGCAGATGAGTTTGTAGATAAGACACTACCCAAGATTTTGTTCTCATTTTGCGATGATTTTTTGATCTAAGTTCTAGTTTTCTATAGACGCAAGCCCCTACAATTAATTACCCCTTCCAATAACGAGATAAAACTTTTGATTAAGGCTACTCGTCAATCAGATACATAGAAATATGTGTTATCTAGCACATAGTAACAACATGGGCATTTGGAATTTGAAAGGTTTAATATTTAAAATTTGAAATTGCACCACCTTGCAAAATTTAAAATTGCACCACCTTGCACTTAAAGTAGATGGTGGGGGAAAGGATGATGGACCCGATTAATATCTCATGGTTTTATCGTCCCGGGCTATCGTGGACCCTGGTCTACTTAGAGAACATAGCCGACTCAAGCTAACATAAGGATCCTTGTCGGCAACCATGCATTGATTCGTCCGAGGGTACCTTGTAGACCGAGAATGAATATTTGCCCAAGGGGTCAAATTTGAATCCACCATGGCTAACATAAAACTTTGTGCCCTATCGATTATATCATATTAATTCATATCACAAGGATTTGATGGCATTGGGGAGCATAAGGGCTCTGACCATAACCGTAATTTAGTAGTGTCATTTGGCAGTAAACCACCAGGTTCAAAGGGCCCCAGTCATAATCGTTTACCTATGGTCCTATTTGGCAGCAAAACAGCTGCTAAGGGACACATTCCACGTCCCTGCTGGTAGGAGACTGTTTATGAATGAATCATGTGATATTTTTGAATAAGCATTTGCTGTATGTGTGCTGAAGTAAATTTTAATTTGTCCTCATGACAAACTTTTTCGGAGGGTGGATAGATTTTGCTTTAAGTGTTTTATGATAGGATTTCATTTTTAAATATATTAAATT
Source organism: Dendrobium catenatum (assembly GCF_001605985.2). Lineage (NCBI taxonomy): Eukaryota > Viridiplantae > Streptophyta > Magnoliopsida > Asparagales > Orchidaceae > Dendrobium > Dendrobium catenatum. The sequence goes on from NW_021320147.1 coordinate 618,026, forward strand.
TTGGTATTTTTGGGTTATGAATTTTGGTGTGTATTTGGGTGAAACTTGGAAGGATTTTAGATATCTAGAATCAGTTGAGATCTGCATTCAATACGGCCATCATCAGGGTGTTTGGGGTCATTTGAAAATATTTATATTTTGTTATAATTTGAACTTTGTGGAGTTTTGGAGGCATTTGTAATGGTTGAAGTTAACCCCTCCGAGATTTATGTTTAACACAGTCATTATTGGGATTTTTTTTATCATTTTCATTTATGGATTGAACCTTGTTGACTCTATAAAGCTGCCGACAAAGGATTGGGTTTTGTAGGCTTTATTCTTTTGTTAATGAATTTAATTTTTCATCGACCTTGAAGACCATATATGAACTAATCAAAACAAGTATTTCAGTTGATACAATGATCTTATATTGTTTGATAGTTCGAGCTATGTTAACTCATATCTACCCTTATAGAAAGATTGGGCTCGAACTTGGTTTCATTTATTGACCCAAGTAACATCCTTAAACATCACGTGTGTTTCGATAACATGCTTATAGGGGCCATGCATGTGTTTTGTATGTTCCCCTCTATGTACATATGTGTATACATATTACAGTGCATGTGCGCAGACATTTTTGAATATTTTATGGGTCTTCTACGGCAGCTTATAGAAGTCATGTCTGTCATGGTCCTTTTGCATTTGCCTATTTCATAAAGGTAGATAGTCGTGCACTACTTGATTCTTTCCTTAGATGGATTGTAGTGCACTAACGAATCTCCTACTATCACTAGTAGATAATCCTTCCTTGCATGAATGAGACCAATTTGCGGATCCTAGCGAGAGAAAATAACAAATTTTTTATTTCCTTGATTTCCTGCAATTCTTCTCCGTCTCCGATGACGATGGAGGGTCGCCGACCTCCATCTTCCGGCGATGGTAATAGTCGCATCTCTACGGTGGCACCAATGAAGATTCTCCAGTGAAGCAGTCAAGGCTTTTCTCCCCCTGCTTTCGGTAATGTTAACAAGACGTTCGATCAAGATCCCAGGTTAAGGTTTTCTGCTAGACCTTTGGTCATACGAGATGGAGGTTGCCACTCCCCGGTGAAGAATAAAGAATGTTTTGGAAAAGTTAAAAAATTTGTGGAAGAAGAAGCTGAGAATCAGGATGTTGAAATATATCCCGTGATTGATAAAGTTTCAATCGAATATCTTGGAAGGGAAAAATTAGAGGATAATTTGTCATCTGCTGAAGGTTCAAAATCTGAATACATCAAGATGAAGACTTCGAAGGAGATATCAACGGTAGAAAAAGACATTATAGTTCTAGAATTACAGAAAGACAACCCATCTGAAGTAGCAGGAAAGCAAGCTAAAGGAGATTGGAAAAATGTTCGAGTTTGTGAATCAGCTATTCTGGGAAACTCCAATACTACTGAAGTTTTGAATCCTGTAATACCTCAGCCAGAAAAAAAGGATTTGATCTCGGCTTGGAACATGAAGCCAAATTTCAAAGTTATCAATTTCGACTACGGAGAAAATTTTGAAGGAGTGGTGAAACATCATCAAGGAAGTGAAACTAGAAATACTAACAGACTTTTGAAGTCTTTGGTTGTTAAGGTATTTGGAGAGGGAGTCCCTTATCATATCATAGGATTGGAATTTAGAAGACAATGGAACCATTATGGTAGGTTTCACATGACATTGCTAGGAGGAGGATGGGCCCTGTGTGCATTTGAAGAAATGGAGGCATTGAATTCGGTCCTTAATAATAGACCTTGGTATGTGAATGGCTGCATTATTGGACTAGATAAATGGTCCCCTGAATTCCATCCATCTTCATTGAAAGGTTTAACGGCTCCAGTCTGGATCAGATTACCCAATATCCCTTTACAAAGCTGGGATAAAATCAATGTTTATCGAATTGCATCTATGGTTGGAACTCCCTTTCTGATTGATGATAACATGTTCCAGTGGAAAAGGCGTGAGTTTGCTAGAATCTGTGTAAAGATCGGGTTGGACATCAAATTACCAATGGGCGTATGGGTAGAAGAAGCTACAGGAAGATTCTACCAGAAGATCACTTATGAAAAAATGCCAAACATATGTTACAAATGTGGTAAAATTGGGCATCTAGATAAATTCTGTCCAGTATCAGTGAATGTTTCTACCACGGAGATTAAAGGGAAAAATATTAGTTCTATGGAAAATGAAGATGCAAACTCAAAGAAAGTTCGAACATATTCAGTTTTCAAAGAAGACTCAAACAAAAGAAAAGAAGATAGCTATGGTCCATGGATACATGTTAACTATGGTAGGAAGAGAGGGAAGAAGGTCATTTTTCAGAACAAATGGGTTCGACAACCAGAAAATGCTAAGAAGACTATGGAAGAAGTTACAAATAAGCAAAAAGAAGTTGAAGGAGTTATAAGAAATGTTAAATCAGTTCTGGACAATTCAGGCACTCTCTGTGGAGAGAATATTTCATAGGAAACTAATGAAAATAATGGCAGGAAATTAATATATTTCAACACTGAAATAAACAAGAAGACAGAAGAAAGGATCTTAGAGAACAATCCCTGCATTCTAAACCAGTTTGAAGTTTTAAACAACATGATGGAGGAAGGTAAAATAATCAACTTCAGTGAAAAAGCTCACGATCTAAAAGAGAAGTCTGGAATTATTTATGGTAGTGGAGTTGATGAAGATGTGATAGAATGTGAAGAATTGAAAGACAGGTTTTTGCTGCTAGAAGATAGTTTGATTAAAGTGAAGAAGAAAGGAACTAAACAATTAAAGAGTTTGGTCCTATAAAACTGAGTCTAAGAAGTAGAAAATTGGAAGGAGAGACTAAAGGAAGGGCGGGGAACCTTTTCCCCTTTGATCATTAAATGTCTTCAATTGGATTTTGGAATTGTAGAGGAGCTAAGAAATTAAAATCTTCTCTTTATATAAGGGAGTTCTCTAAAGATTATGGTTTGTTTTTCTTTGGTTTAATAGAAACTAAGATGACTGAGGTGGACAATAAATTAATTAATCAGATGGTAGGTGATGGTTGGGATTATTTTCTTTATCCCTATGAAAATCTCTCAGGGGGCATTATGGTGTTGTGGAAACAGAGCTTAGTTTCATTCAACTTGTTGGAGGATTCTTCACAATTGAATGTTGGAGATCTTAAAGTGATCAATAAAGGAACTTAGAGAATTGCTACGATCTATGGCAACAAAGATGTCTATAAAAGAAGAAACCTATCAGAAAGGCTTGAGATGCACATGATCAAAGACTTCCCTATGATAATCGGGGGGGGTGGAAGTTAATTATTTATTGAATAAAGAAGAAAAAAAAGGTGGTAGGAAGTTTGTTTGTAGTTTGGGGCCAATGGAGATGAATGCTTTCATCTCAAATAATGACTTGCATGAAGAAGCTTGTGTTGGGCCAAAGTTTACTTGGAGCAACAATAAAAAAGGGCCTAAAAAAATTCTTGAAAAGCTGGATAGGTGCCTAATTAACTCAACAACTTTCAATACTTCTCACAATCTTTTGGTGAGACATTTGGCTAGGTTGGCATCAAATCATTGTCCAATTTTGTTGAATTTACTAGACTTCACTACACCAAGGAAGAGAGCTATCAAATTTGAAGAGGTTTGGACCTCATTTTCTGCCTCTACAGCAATTGTCAGAGATTCGTGGAAGAGGAAAGCTCAAGGCGATCCAGCTCAAGCATTAAATAAGAAATTGAAGAGGTCCTTAAGGGACCTTTACTATTGGAGTAAAGATAAGTTTAAAGCTTTAAACAATTCCATAGAAGATTTAAAAAATGATATCCTGAGATTATAGGAAATGGAAGTTGAATCCGGTATTCTCTGTTTAGAAGAACAATAGAAACTGAGGGCCAAAATTGACGAACTCAATTTGGTTTTGGCTAGAATCAATTCATGGTGGAAACAAAGAGAAAAGATCAAATGGTTGGTGGAAGGAGATTCTAATTCCAGTTTTTTCCTAGCATATGCTAGTGCAAGGAGAAACACAAACTACATTCACAAGCAAAAAAAGGAGCAAGGTTGATAATCGAAGAGCAGAAGGAGGTAGAACATATTATGTATCAGTATTTCTACAATAAATGGGAATCCAAAAACTACATTTTAAATGGCTGGCCGAGCCCATTAAAGGCTTTAATGGAAGATGATAAATTATTGCTGAGCAAGGAATTCTCTTTTGAAGAGTTGGAGAAAGTCATAAAAGAGCTTGGAAGTAATATTGCACTGGGACATGATGGTATATCCTACTCCTTCTTCAAGCATTATTGGAATATCATTAAGAATGATTTATGGAAAGCTATAGAACACTTCTTAAAACATGGGAAGATGAATGAGAATTGGAAGTATACTAACATTTTCTTGATTCCCAAAATAAAAAATCCTATAACTCCTTCCAATTTTAGACCAATTAGTCTTTGTAATTCAGTCTATAAAATTGTGGCAAAGATCCTTCTAAATAGACTATTGTTAGTAATTCCTAAATTAATAACGGAGGAGCAAGTTGCTTTCTTGAAAGGAAGATTTATATCTGACCATGTACTAGTAACTCAAAAAGATTTTCACAAAATAGGCATTCCAAAGCTTCCAAGGGATTAGTTTCTTTCAAAATTGACATGGAACAAGCTTATGATTCCATGGGTTGGCCTACTTTGATCAAAATCTTGGACTACTTTGAATTCCCTATTACTTATGCTAATCTTATTGTGGAATGTGTTACTGGTCCTAAATTTTCTCTTCTGATTAATGGTTCCTATTCTAAATGGATAGATGCTCATTGTGGTTTTCGGCAAGGATGCCCTCTTTCTCCATTTCTATTTGTTATGTGTGCTCAATTACTTTCTAATGCCTTTTTACAAAAGGGAAGAATGATTGGTATTGGTATTTCTTCAAATAGTCCCAAGGTTTCCCATCTATTGTATGTCGATGATATTCTGATTTTCTATGAAGCCAACCTTAAATCTGTAAAAGATGTTAAAGAGATCCTCATGAATTATAGTGGATGGACGGGACAAAGAATAAATTTGCAAAAATTAGGTATCCTTTTTGGGAAATTAGTGAAGACAAGAAGAAGAAGGAAAATTTGTAAGATCATGCAATTCAAAGAAGTACAAGAATTCTCTTACTTGGGAACTAAAGTAGCTTTGATGAGATTGAAAAAATCAGATTTTCAGTTTATTATTGATAAATCTTTCAGCATGTTGAATGTTTGGGGTGGGAAGCTTATCTCCTTAGCTGGTAGAATCACATTAGTTAAATCTATATTACTTTCTTATCCTACTTACCATTCTACACTTTCTTTGGTTCCTAAGAAGGTGCTGCGGGAAATTGACAAAATGTGCAAGATTTTCTTATGGAAAAAAACTGACGGTTCAGCAGGTCTTCATTATGAAAATTGGGAATTGATGCGCAAACCAAGGAATCTGGGAGGACTTGGTATCAATTCCTGCAGCAAGAAGGTTAGTCCTCTAAGGGCCAAACTAGCTTGGAGATATATTCATGAGAAAGAGTCTATCATGCACAGAATTATCTACCCTAAATATGGTCCTATTCCGGATGAGGTATCAGCTAGCAACAGAGGTTCTAACTCTTGTAAATTTATTTGCAATGGAGAAAAATTTTTGAATCCTATTATAAGAAAGAGAATTAGCAACGAAAAATCCATTAGTGTTTTACATGACACTTGGATTTTGGATAAATGTTTGTTGAAATGGCCTACATTTATAAATACACTTATTGAACAAGACTCCACAGTAGACAGATTCACATCCAATGAGACTTGGAACATCTCGGAGCTGAAGAAAGTATTTGGGGAAGAATTGGTGCTTCTCATTTCTACTATTAAGATTCATTCTGACAATGAAGAAGACAGAACAGAGCTCATTCACAATTTCTTTGGGAAAATGATAACAGGATTAGCTTCTGAACCTAAGGAAAATGGAAATTCTGGTGATAATTCTCTATTTTGGTTCAACAAAGAAAAACTAAATCCTAGAGTTAAATTATTCTGGTGGAGAATTCTCAATAATGCAATACCAACAAATAAATTTCTATGCTATAGAAGATTACTAGGATTTGATAAATGTCCTAGATTTTGTGAGGAGGTAGAAGATCTTGAACACATTATATATGGTTGCAGAAAATTATATGAGGTGTTTGATATTCTGAACCGTTGGGGATTTGGAATCCCTATCTTTGCTTCTATGGAAAATTGCTATAGTTGGCTTGATAAACAATGCTTATGGATGATAAATCTATTTTGTAATACAATTTATCTATCATGGAGAGCAAGAAATCAGTTTGTTCATGAGAAGAAGGCACCCAATTTGTTATTTACAGCTTATGTGGCTGTTAGTTACACTGCAGTTTTCAGAAATAATATATGTTCAAATTTAGGCTTCGAAGATGTTAATCAACCATCTAGGTTGTTCAATTATTGGCACCCTCCTCCACCTGATTGGATCAAGGTTAACATAGACGCAGCTCTTCACAAATTCTATAAGGCGGGCATAGGTGGAGTATTTAGAGATCATCATGGCAGACTACTTTTGGCTTTCAGTAATAATCTTATTCATTGGGATTCAGGTGCTTTAGAACTTCAAGCCATCACTTCTTTAAAGCACATAATCAAAGATTGGATGTTGGAATACAAAGGCTTGATTATTGAAGGGGATAACAAAAATGTTATCAATCTCATCAAGAAAGAAATGGAGGCAGGTAACAAAAGTGCTATTGATCTCTCTTTTATTAAAAAATTCAGTTATGTTATCTTTACTTGTGTTGATAGAGAGAGAAATAAGCTAGCAGATCTTACTGCCAATTATGCTTGTTTTAAATCTTTTTTTTTTGGATGATGAATCTTGGAGCTATATCCCTCCTTCCTTTATTAAATTTTTAAAGGAGGAGTCGGATATTAGTGTCTTGTAATTTGATTTCAGTTTTTTATATATAGCATTCCTGCTTTCTTCAAAAAAAAAAATTCCTAGTAGATGTTTCCATCTACTGTAGTTCCCTTGCATCCTTCTTGTAGATGGCATGTTAAGTGTATAGCAGGTTTCTTACATAAGTGCATTGGAATTTGCATTTGTTGCATTCTTTATGTAATCTATTATAGTGTTGCATTTGTATTGAATTCCTTCTTTATGCTTCCTAATGTTACTTGTGGGCGAGCTACATAAATATATATTTTCCCAATTCATCTACTAGTATTTGAATTGACTATAGTGCCTCTTTTTGTTACTTATAGATAGCATCTTGGGTCTATATCTGCATTTATAAGACTCGTCATACCCTTTCATCAGTATCTAAAAGGAGTTCATATTCATCGTATATCAGCCATTAATGCTTATGGGGGTACAATATGCCTGTTTGCAAATTAGTTGGCTTCAGTTATAAGGACATCTTATACTCATTTTGTATCTTCGTACCTTATTTTCAAGCATATTCCAGCATGTTCGCATGTTGTTATCAACAATTAATTGAGCTACATTAATCACCAATCTCTTCATGGATTTCAGCTAGCAAGTTGTTGTATTAGCTTGCATATGTTTCAATGTGATATGTAGATATTCTTCTGATGAATTGTTATATTTGCACTATGAATCTCTCTTTTTATTCATAGGCAATGTATTGTATGCATAACAACTCTTCAAATCATACATATTGAGAACTTGTGCTTTGTCGGATGTTTGATTAATGTTATCTGTCACTAAATCTATGTGAATGACTGTGTATACAATTAGTTCTTGATTTTTGCTTGTAGATGAACCATCAGTCAATATTTACAATCATTACATGTTGCATTACATACCTCTGCTCATGAAGCTTACTGATATTTGCATGCAATTAAACTATATATGCCTTTTGACTTTCATCACTTATGGATTTACACATGCTTTCTCATTTATAGGTGTTGCTCATTATTTCATTCATGTCCTTGTAATCATCATAATTACTCCAAATCCTCTACTTGCAAGGAATCTCATTACCACTTATAAATTATTTGTATTTGTAAGAATTTGGCATATTGACTTGCAAGCGAGTCTTCTTCATCATAACTTCATTTCTTCCTCTCTAATGACATGACATTCTTTAATTACCAGTGTTGGTTATCGTCATTATTTTTTAGAGTTCATCATGTTAATCATGTATTTCTCTCCTCACTTGTTGATGTTTAATGAATTCAATTGAACATTGATATCAAATATAGTAGGGTCATCACATTCTCTACTGATATTTACGTTTCAACCAATGTGATGATTCCTTGACATCCTTTTGAGGTTAAATTTTTTAAAACAAAAATTATGTTCCCTTATGTGGCTCCACCATTAGTCATTTGTAGATAACATATTTTCTAATGACTTTGCATGTTTGCTTACAATCAATTCATGTATGAATTCACTAGTTATTGCTCTTGAGTGAGATACATGAATCTTTGCTTGTTCATTTGAATATAATAAATCCCTCCACTTGTATGTGACAAATGTTTTTGTTGTGTAGAGCTCATTTGAAAGATCTACATAAGTTCTCTATTCGCTTGTTGATTTTTACCTTGGAGTTCATATAATAACTTCCATGATATTGATTGGTGGACTTACATTGCTAATTGCATGTTGTTACCCTTCATATCTATATATTTCTTGCACGGTTTATTTTATCTTGCAAATTTTAGGTTTGGTTTTAAACATTAAGTTATGTTCATTATAATACATTCAACTGTCCAATTCCCTGCGGTCGTCTTGAATTTAGGTCTTTTGCATTTTTCTCAAGCCCAAGTTATTGTCCACTACACTTGGTTTAAATCAGGTCCTCTATTTTCTGTAAATTTTGGCAGCCTCCCAGCATCTACCCCATTTAAGGGAAACTACATGAGTTGTAGCCTACCTATTATGTTAAGAAAGACGTGCACGATCGGTGTCCAGGGACATCGTGGCCATAGTATTCGTTCCTACCATTCCAGGAAACATATGCATGCGTCTTCAAAAACACATGTTCGAAAAAGTAATTTTTCCACCTGTATGTGTACTGGTATATTTTCCCCACATACAAGGATTGCAAGCCTCACTATAGGCACCACACCGAGTTCCCTCCCACAATGCCAAGAAAAGCAAGCATAGTGGCTTTGTTGGCATGTTTCGAATACCAAAAATAGGACTTAGGGGGATTACCCATTACCCACCTCGTCGTGAGTATTGCCACAAACTTCCTTCCACCGTGCTAAGAAAATCACGCATGGGTGGTTGTTTGTCACACTACAAGCATCTAAAATTGGGTTTTTGGCTTAGAGAAAGTTATACATGCATCAACAAGGGATCTGTAGTGATCATGGAGAATAAAGTGCACACAAAAATACACAAAGTCATCTCTTTTTTTAACTCTTATTTTTTTTTTCTTCTTTTGTTTTTCTTTTTTAAACTTTCAATTTTCCTTTTTTTTCGAATTTTCTCTTTTTTTTGCTTTCTTTCTCTTTTTTTGCATTGTTCTCTTTTTTTTTTTTAATATTTACTTTCAAAATAACCATAATATTAATAATAATAATAATAATAGTATTAACAAAAATAATAATATTTACTTCAGTAGTAATATTATTATTAACACTAAAATTAATAATAACATCATATTAATAAACTAATAGTAATAATAAGAAATAATATGAAATAATTAAGTAAAACCCTATTTTATTTTACCTTTATATATGTGGCTTGTGACTTGGGATAAAGTTATGGTCGGATGTGAGGTTCGGTCAAAGAAGAGGCCTACGGAGTTGCTGGCATCAGGCTAGAGCAAGAGGAGTTCAGTGGATTTGTGGCTGCTGTGGCTAGGTAGAAGAAATTTCTTTCTCTCTCTATCTATCTCTTTCTCTTGAGGAACCAAAATGCTTAAGGGTTATGAGGTTAGAATACAGAAGATGGTGCCAAAGTAAGTAAGAGGTTAAGGAGATGGGGTAGGTGTGAGAGATATTTAGTTTGGAGTGTGACCTAGATGTGCAGTTTAGCCTGAAGTATGCAGTCGATGGGATCTTTATGATTTTAGAGGAAGCCACATCGGGTTGGTGTTAGGGCTTCTATAAACTAGTCATGGTACTGGGCATTGGGAAGATTTGTGTATGGAAGGAGAAGAGGATGCGGGGCTTGCGAATAGAAGGTGGGGAAGAGCAAAAGGTTCTCATTCCTTTTCCTCTTACTGACATGAATGGTTATGATATCAAGGTGAAATATTGCACACAAGGTATGGGTGAGTAATATTCAATGAAAATTTGTGAACTACATATATTATAGAGATAGCGGAATGGGAACTATAGAAGGCATGGGTAGTTTATGGAGGATCTTCCATTCTTTCCTCCTTTAGCTTCATTTTAACATGAAATTTTAAATATTTATTTAGGTATCTTGACACACAGTATGATGTTGACTTAAATAAATATTTAAAATGCCTCGTGTCTCTAGAAACATTTATAGATGCCATTCATGATGCTTCTTTTTGCAGCATTAGCTTGAGTCCTGAGATTTTAGGTTCTTCTACCCTATGCTTTGTGCAACATACATTGGTGAAGAATCATCTAATTTGTCTTCACTAACTTATTAAGATATTTTCCTACCTTCTTCCATGTGCTTCTTACTTTGGTGGGATTGATGGAGTAGATGTCAGTGACCCTAAACCCTTTAGGTTTGTAATAGGTCGATAGAGCGAACTCATTGATCGAAAGCTTCGTGTATAACAGACTTATTGATGACATTTGGAGAAGCTAAGGAGAGAGAAGCTCCACAATTCAAGGAAGGATTTGGAAAAGATTTTTTATGGTTGGGTTGCTAAGGATTGGAGAAAGTAGAAGGTGGCCGGTCATCTATGGATGACCGGAACACCAACTCTACTGTATCTACCGCGAATCCAATAATGTTGAATTCAAAAGGTAGACTCTCATTCAAACGCATCTCCCCTCTCAATTTTTGTATTTTAGAATCACCTCTTATTATCAAAGAGGTCCTTTCAATCTCTTGAAGCCATGGAAGAAGTTCTTAATGGTGGTCCATGGTTTGTCGGGGGTTTTGCAGTTGGGTTAGATAAGTGGTCTCCTAATTTTTCTCTGCAATCTTTGGAAGGTGTTTCATCTCCGATTTGGGTTCGTCTTCCTCACTTACCCCTTCATTGTTGGGATGAGTCCAATATCTGCAGAATTGTTTCTAGGATTGGGACACCGTTACTTTTGGATGGCAACATGTTTAGGTGGGGAAGGAGAGAATTTTCAAGAGCATGCATTAGAGTTAATTTGAATTCCAAACTCCTTGCTGGTGTTTGGGTAGAAGAATCGAATGGTAGATTTTTCCAAAAGTTCAAATATGAAAATCTATCGTCTCTTTGTTTCAAATGTGGAAGAATAGAGCATTTGGATTCAGTTTGTCCTAATGTTGAGGAGATCCCTTCCATTTCAAACCATAATGATAATCTTTATGGTCCTTGTATGCAAGTTAAGTTCAAACAAAAGAAAAAACCTATGTTCAAAACCAAGGTTTTGTCAGGAAAAAATTCTGGATCGGTTTGCACAAATGAAGATTTAGTACTTGCTGAAAAAGGAAATAATTTTCAACCATTGGTAGATGGGAACAAGCTTGGAGTAATATCTGATCCATTGAAAAGTGCAGAATTCAAACGGCTAAACCAAGAAGATGCTGAATCCACGGTTGAAGAAGATGGGACGGTTATCCAGAATTCAAATTTGAATTCATTTCAGATTGAATCTCGAATTTCAGATGCTGTTGAGGATGTTTCAGGATCTCAGTATTCTAATTTTGAATTCCCTCAAAGCAAGGAGGCGGATAAGGCTATGCTGCAGCCGAATCTTTCTCCTGCAAATCCAGCTGGACCTATGTCTGTTTTTCAAATGGACTATCCTAATATTGCTAAGAAGTTGAAACTTCAACCGGAATTAACTCCTTCTAAGCCAGCTGGTCAAACAGATAGTCTTAAGTTTAATGAATATTTGAATTTTCAAAAATCATTAACTATGGAAGATGTTATGGAAAAGGTTGAGAAGGAACAAGTCACGGAATTGAATCCTGAACTGGCTGAAATTGAAAAACTGGTAACTTGTTGGGCTGACTTAGTGGAAGTGGAATGCAATAATCTTCCACATAATTTGGAGCCTGTTAATATGGAAGACCATAATTCAAATTTGAATCTTCCAAAGGATACCGAATCTGATGCTGAAATTTTGGGAGGAAAAAATAAAAATGTAGAACCATCAACAACCTTGGCGGATGATGATGGTGTAAAGGGAAATTACACTCATACTTCCATCTATGAGTCTTCTTCTCCTCCTACATCTATTAGTTTGAAATTTTCAAAAAACTATTCTTAAAAAAGAAAAAAAAGTTTTTAAGAAGGATGCTTCCCATGGTTCAAAGCATGTTTTATTCAAAGAACTCCAAGCATTGGGGCCGGTGAAAGATATACCGAGAAGAAAGATGACTGAACACAAAGAGAAGATCGGTTCGAAAGGTTCTTCTTGCCTTTTTTCTCCCTAATATGAAGAAAGATTCTCTTATGGATAGCAACAAATTTGGAATTATTTTGGAGATGAACCATATGATCTTAAAGTTTGGTTTAATTATACCAAACTCTTGGAATTTATTCTTGAATTGTAATTTTTCTTTCATCTTTTATTTTCTTTTTCTTAGTTTAACTTGTTACTTTAAACTTTGCCTAAATGTTTATGAGATCATTACTATTTCTTATTCTCTAACTGGATGGGAACTTTGGGATACTAATCAACCCTCGGGTTGTTTTATATTTTGGTATCCCCTGCATCTCAACAGTTTCAAAATAGGAGATAGTGGATTTCATAAAATTTATAATAAGTTCAAATTAACAAAGTTAATTTTAATAAGGTCCTTCTCTCTTGTTGGTGAAAGTACCAATGCTTATTTTGCCTAGTTTGTATTAGGTTACTCCTTTTTCATTTTAATGCTATTTATGCATCTTCTCAAAAAAAAAAACATACTTATTGATGATGATAAAAATCCTCTTAGTTTAGCCTTAGGATTTATGTAAACTTTAGGATATTTTCTTCAATTTTTCTCTTTATGCTTTGGTTTACTTATTGAAGAAAAATTCTTTCTATCCTTGCTTTATGCTTTATGAATTTATTAAAGGATTTGCAGGTTTTTGATTTAGTTGATAGTTCCAAATATAGGTAGTATTTTGATCCTTAACCAACAGAGGAGCTTTCAATCCAAGTAACTAGAGTTCATCATATTAGGTAAGGTCAGATTTGATAGATCATTTTCCTCTAGTTGCTGAGATGGGGGTTCCCCTACTATGACCTTTCTTATGGTGTGTTAAGTAGACGGAGCTTCCAGCGATCCCATCATATTTACTCTTATTAAATATGACTTCTTACACCCATTCAAGTTTTAGAGTTTAGCTATAAGAAATTATCTTTCTAATGTTGAATCTGCTAAAGTTGGTATATTTAGAGTCATCATTTGTGGTTAAAAATTTGGAGCCTACACATATTTGATAATTGCTTGCGACTCTTCCTTCTCAGCAGAACTTTAATTCTCCAATCAATTAGGAGAATTTGGTAGACTATGATCACTTGAGCTTATCCAGTCAAATTAGCTTTCATACTTTCTACAATCCCTACTAACGGGTTAACAAAGTGGTGGTTTCATTACTATGTTTTTTTCTTATAGCATGTTGAGTAGATAGAGTTTCCAGTAATCCGGCCACATTTGGGCTACTGAATCCTATTTTTTATATCCAATTAAACCTTATACTTTAGACTATTGAAAGATTCAAGCTATTTTGGCTCAACTTGTTAGAGTGTGTAGTCACAAAAACCTCTTTTTTGACATTTGAAATCTTAATAAATTGGAGAAGGTGGTATCCGAAACTTTTGGAAGATCACTTTCATATACCATGAAAAATAATTACTAACATAAAAAAATGACATCCTTTTATATAAAGGAATATTTGTGTTGATGAATTTAGATATTTATTCGGGGTTATCCGTATATAGGATGATGTCAACCGGAATAAAAATTTAGAATGCCCCTATCTCATAGGACAATTTCTAATGTAATAAACTTGAAAATTTAAGATTTAAATTTATTTTAGGGATTGCAATGCATAGCACGATGTTAATCCAAATAAATATTTTAAATACCCCCTATCCTAGACAGAGATTTTGGATAAGCTTTATATTTTGAGGTTTTAAATATTTATTCAGAGATTTTGACATGCGGTGCAATGTTTACCTGAATAAATATTTAAAATGACCTTATTCTTATGGGGGATTTGAGATTTATTCTCACTACACAAGAGAATTTCAACAAATATATATAAATATATAATTTAGGTATAAGATGCATGGTATATTAAACATAATAGTTATTTTGGCTATTCTATATGTAGTACTTCTTGAAGTATCAAACAATGATCGATGGCATAGGCCTCTGACCGTCCAGATCAATCAACTGATAATCTCCTCTTTGATACACCTTTTCAATAATGAAGGGACCTTCCCAATTGGATACAAACTTGCCACCAATTTTTTGTGTGGAATGATTGGTCTTTTCGGCATCAGGACCAATTCCCCTTCTTAAAATAATTGATGGTTCACCATTCAAATAAATAATTTTGCCATTCTTTCTCAATAGATTTCTAATTTTTGTTAAGCTTATAATCTAATTTTATCATTAGTATCGAGCTCCTGTATTCTTTGGTGAACATTTTATTCTTTAGTGAAATCATGTTGGATGGATACTTGAAGTGACGACAACTCATTCTCTAGTGGTAGTAATGCTTCAACTTTGAACACAACTAAATAAGGAGTGACTTTGGTTGGCATTTTATAAGTTTTATGATAGACCACAATGCTTCTATCATCTTAGTATGACATTCTATTTTATTCATGGTGAGGATCTTTTTCAATAGTTTCACCAACCTCTTATTGAAGGCCTCCGCTAGGCCATTTGCTCTAGGTTGTATATGGATGAATATAAACAATCATTCTTATGTCGGACAAAAAACTTGTTTATTTTTATAGTTTTAAAAGTCATACCATTTTGGGAGATTATGCGACATGGCACACTAAATCTACAAATTACATTATGGGTAAGGAAAATGATTATGCACTTGGATGTAACTTCTTTAAATGGTGCTGCTTCTGCCCACTTATATAAGTAATCGGTTGCTCCTAGAATGAAGGGTGTCCTACTTATGATGGCATATCTATCAGTTTGATTATATTCGTGCCCCAAATTTGAATGGTCAGGACACTACTATTAGGTGCAATAGATTTGGCAGTTGGTGTATAACATTACTGTGGATTTTAGACTCATGACACCTCTTAGCATGGCTAATACAATCTCTATTCATTGCTGGGAAATAATAACCCATAATTTCTATTTTAGCAACCATATTATGATCTAACTGATGTGCTCCACAAAACCCTTCATAGACTTCTATTATGACTATATCAGCTTCCATAGTCAATAGGCATCTCAGCCACATCTGATCAAGGGCTTATGAATACAACGTGTCGTTAACAAATGTGTATCACAATGCTCTTCTTTAAATTTGTGTAGCTAGGAATTTTTCTATTAGGAGTTTTTTTTTTAGAAAAGTTGATTAAGGGTTGCCTCTAATCATTATCTATTTTAATGTCTAAGAAATTCATCCATGACTTAAAGTATCTACTAGTTTTTTTATCTCTTGACCACATTGCATTCTTTTTAATTTATTTTCAATTGTTATCTGCTGGGGAGGTTGAGAATAAATCAGTGATGTATCTTGTTGGCTTGAATATAATATTTCCTGAACCTGTGAGAATTATAAAATTGCCGACTCTAAGACTCGACAACTGTGAATCGTAATTGGTATAGGCTCTTCGCCATGCATATTCACCACATCCTTGGCTAATTTGGCCAGATAATATGCTCTTTTATTTTAACCCTAAGGAACTCGAGCTATTTTAACATTCAACACTTATTTTTAGAAGCTCAAGAGCTCACTGGTGGTAGTTGGCCAATTTAAGTTTACAAATCTTATAAATGTCAAGAACTTGATGTATCATAAGCTGTGAATCACCGAAGATTTGGAGATTTATGATTCTTACATTGATCATAATCTCCAATCCCACTATTAAAACTTTATACTTGGCTTCATTATTAGTTTGAGGGTTTGTTAAAATTAACAAAAATCTCTTTATGTGATATGAAAATGATACCAGTACTGGCTCAGGCTCTTAAGATATTTAGAAGTCACGCAAATTAATTGACGGTGTTTCTTCAAAATACATCTCACAATTTAATTTTTCATTCTCCTTGACCTGCATGATTTTCTTATCAAACAAATCATTATTGAGTGGAGAATCTGCTAGGATTGGATGTGTAATAAGAAAATCTGCTAATGCAAGTCCCTTAATTTCCTTCAATGGTATATACATAATATCAAACTGTAGTAGTATTAATGCCCACCTGGCTAGGTGATCTATCAATGCTGGGTTTATCATCAGGAACTCGGATAGATCAATCTTTGATATCAATATGATTATGTGAGAGATCATATAATGGTGAAGTTTCTGAACTACAAAATTAACAATAGATAATGCTTCTCAATTTGGAGAATACCGCACCTCTACTATGCTGAATCTCTAAGTGATGTTGTAAAGTGCATTTTCTTTATCTTCTTCATTATGTTGGGTTAATAATGCTCTGAGGGAATCTTCTAGAACAATCGTATATAGTATAAGATGCTTTCCAAATATTGACGGTATGAGAATGCATGAATTTAATATATATCTTTTATTACTGTTGAATACTTCCTAACACTATTTGTCCCACTTGAAGTGAAATTCTTTCTTTATTAATTTGGAGAATGGTTAGTACCTATCTAATAGCTTCAACATGAATCGCCAAATGAAAGCTAGTTCCCCTTGTAAGGAGCGAAGTTGACTGAATTTCTAGGAGGTGCTAACCATTCTCGGTAAATGCTTTCATTTTTTGGGGTCAATCTCGATTCTTTAGTGACAAATAATATACCCCAAGAATTTACCAGAGGAGATCTAAAAGCACATTTGAAAGGGTTCATTTTCTTATCAAACTTTTAAATTCTCTCAATATAATCCTCAAGTCATTTAAATGATCTTTTAGGTCTATACTCTTGATGACAAGGTCATCTATAGCAATGTACCTTCTGATATATTAACTCGTAAAAAATAAGCATCATTTCTCACTGGTAGGTGGCACCAGCATTTTTCAGGGCAAAGGGCATGACCATATAGTAGAAAATGTTGATGTGTATTCTGATGTACGTGTGCTTCTCATCTTCAGGCACTATCTTAATCTGGTTGTAGCCCAATGACCCATCCACAAATGATAACATATCATAGTTGGAGTTGTTGTCCACTAAGAGCTCTAACATCGAAAGAAAAAGGTCATCTTTTGGACATACCTTGCTGGGGTCTTGGAAATCAATACATATATGAATTTGGTCATTCTTTTTCTTGGCAGGAATGATATTGGCAATCCAATCAACATATCTTTTTTCACAAATGAAGCCTGCCTCTATAAGCTTCTTGGTTTCAGCAATCACTTGTTTCTAAATCTCCAACCTCATTCAACTTGGAGCTTGTTTAACAGGTGTTACATCTGGATTTATGGCCAATTTATGAACTACTACATTAAAGGATAAGCCCGACATCTCAGCATATGTCCAAGAAAAGTAATATCTAAATTCACAAAGAAGTTCTTTTATTTCTTTTATATTCTCCTTAGAAAGGAGAGGCTAATGAAGGTTGGGCAAGGGTTCTCCTCAATTCCCAAGTTAACTTATTTTAGCTCATTTATAGTGGCTGCCTATCCACCATTTTCTAGTTTTTCTAGTGCAGGCTTGGCCCCTATGTGTTTATCATCATATTTATCAACTTCATATATCTATGCATCACCATTATCATTAGGTTTGATTTAATCACACGTGATTTATCTACAAATCTCCTTTCGGGGGTATTTTCGTAAGATAAATCCTAGGCCTTTTTATGTAAAAATATCCTATTCTTTAATGAATGAGGATTTCATTATATCAAAGCCTCAAAAAGAAATGAACTTGTTATTTGGAGAAAAGAGTTTTATCTCATGTCTATAACATTCTTAAAATATTTTTGAAATATTTACCTCGAAAATCTTATAGGTTTTTATTCTCCAAAATCGACGAGCATACAAAAGAAGATGTAATTTTCCTCTTCTCCGAGCTTTCCAATTAAATAAAATATACTCCCTAGCTTTCCCTTTCTTATATAAGGAGGCGTATAATGAGTTATGAGCTCTTCAGTATTGTGCACATGTTGTGGAATAATTTATATTAAATTTTGTAGGGGAATGCATGTGACTACGAGTACTCTATATTAAAGTGACAGGATACCTATTCTTCTAGAGAATATTTCTTCCCTTCTTGTTTAGGTTGCTATGAAATCTCTGGATCTTATGTTTGGGACTCAAAAGAGCTCGGTGAATTTAGCTTCTATGGAATGAAGTATTTCGAATCTTAATAGATTGTTACTTCATGGACTACAAAGGGATGAATGTCATCAGATATGCTAAATTCTTCTCCATTCATGAAGTACTTCATATATGAATGTAGTGTTAATGGTACAATGTCATACTCATGCAACCATGGGCAACCGAGATGTGGCTTAAATGTGGTATCATCATTAATCACATGAAATTTTGCATATGTATGAAGTTTTCCAAATGTGCTGGAGAGCGTAAATGATCCTAAGGTCTTCTGCCCCTTTTTTATTAATGACATCTACCATCAGCTTATCTCGCCCGTGGTGCTCCAAATTGAGACACAACAATCTTAGTGCCTTCATGCATATGAGATTTATGGAGGTAAACCCTTGATCGATTAGGATTCTACTAATTATCATTATGTCACTCTTTGTAGAAACATGCAGAGGAAAGCTAAGAACTACAATTTTGAGCATCATGTCCTCTTTGGTGAATTATTCTGAGCTTGTAGCATTTCAGTCATGTTGCGCTCAGCAAAATATACCTCGTATCTTTTGGTATCTTCCATAGTCTGAATTAAAGTCTCTTGATGGTCATTAGACATTGCCAGAACATCCTATGTAAACTTAGTTACTTTGAAATATTCCTCATATGAGATAAGATATTATAATATATACCCTTTACTGAATTATCTTTCTTCATGGAGTCCTTTGGATGATATCTTTGTTGACAACCATGTTTCAAACTTGGATTCAAGGATTATAATTTTTATGATAGCAAATATTTCTAACATTCCTATTTTCTAATTGTTATTACTGTTGTACATCTATTACTAACATCCTAGGTCCACAAGGTCAATTGCAAAACAAGCCAGTTTAAGATTGGGTAGATTAGGGTTGAGTCAGTCTAAAGTGTAATTACAGTGTTTTTACCTTTTTAAAGTCAAATGTAATATGGTGGTTCCAGATGCTAAGTAACCTTGCACACACACACACTCAGCAAGAGAAACTTTATAAGCTTAAGAATTTTTCTACTTTTGATCACATCGTATAGGATGATCCAAAAATTATCCTAGACGATTGGTTAAAGATATAAAACCTAATTAACGAATCTGTGTTAAGTCAACTGATTTAACCAAATCATCCTGGATGATCTTTACATCATCCTGTATGATATTTACATCATCCTAGATGATAGGCTCAAATATGAAAGAATTAGCCACCAAACTCTTTTAGGTATGATATTATTTTTAGAAATCATACATGACCTTCCATTATCATCCAAGATGATTCATTACAATCATTCCTAAATTAGTCAGGTGATTAAGAAAAGTAATTAAGATTTGATTGATCACTCAAATCGTCCTGGATGATCAATCGATCATCCTGAACAATCAGATTGAAAAACCTTAGTCTTTTCTTGGATCACCTGGATGACCAGAACGATATGCTGGATGATCAATTTAAATTCTTCATCATCTAGGTGCATCACCTAGATGACCAGAAAGATGTGCTGGGCAATAATCCCTGATTTTGAACTAATAGTACGGGCTGATTATAGAATCGTCTTGGATGATACATTATATTTCATCATTGACCAACATGTATCATTTTAATGACTAGAATGATGTGTAGGGTGATATGTATGATTTTGAACTAATCGTATAGGATGATGTCCACATCATCCTAGATGATCATAACAAATAAGGCTTCTAATCATCCAGCTATTCCAGATCATCCTGGCTGAAAGGGTTGAAAATACACTAATCATACAGGATGATTGTCGATCGTCCTGGATAATTTTTGAAGGAAAGTTACAAAATAAGGCAAATTTTAAGCCCTATTTTATAAGATCTCTTGTTTATTCAACAGGAGATCCTTTACTGGTGTCCTAACCTGTGAGAGCTAAGAGAAAGAGAGGGAGAGCTTGGGAGAGAGAGAGAGAGAGAGAGAGAGAGAGAGAGAGAGAGGATCTTGTGAGGGGGAGTTTTTGAGGGTTTTACAAAGGTTGTTCTAAGCAAGGGTTTGAGTCATCATCCCTTCTTTCTTGTTGGCTCAAGGGAGGTCTTCATTAGTATAAGGTCAAGGTTATCTGTCGGCTTCAGGAGGAAGAAAAAGGAGTCAAGATTCTTTTTCTTCTTCAAGAGGAAATAAAAGGAGTCAAGGTTTTTTACCTGCTTCAGGAAGAAGTAAAAGGAGTCTGGGTTCTCTGCCTCACCAGGGTCAGTGAAAAGGAGTTTGTAAAGGCTTTTCTGCCTTACTGTGGGAGCAAAAGGAGATTCACTATTAGTTTAGTGTAATACCCATAGGAGGGGCTCCGGGGAGTGGACGTAGGTAAAGTTCACATAACCACTAAAATTTGGTGTGTTCTTTCTTACTATGTTTCTACATTTTAAGTTATGCACTTTATTTTTTTCTGGATGATCATATAGTTTAATGTTTTAAAGTATTTCATAAAGATCATGCTTTTTGTTTAAGGATTTTAAAAACTACCAATCCCCCCCTCTTGGTTAACCTCAGGCTAATTCATAAGGGCTTAATAACCCTAATGAACTCTCAAGTGGTATTAGAGTGGAATTCATAAAATCAAGTTTTTGAAAACTTTTGAATTTTGATCCATTGCTAATTTTGGTAGTATAAACACCTCGAAAAGTTATTCAATTACTAGATCACCTCTTTTTGATAATATACATTTTGATTTTTGGAAAACTTGCATGTTCACTTTCTTATAATCTATAGATTATCGCATATAGATGCTTATTAAAGAAGGTTATTCTACACAATTACTTGAATTTAATAGAATTAAAATAGAACTTTGGTTTACTAAATGGACTCTTGATGATAGGGATCTAGCAAAATTAATGCAAAATGTTTAAACTATTTTTTTATGCACTGAAATCTAAAGATTACATGCTTGTTTTAACATGACCAATTGGTAAAGAAATATGTGATAAATTATGTATCACTTATGAAGTCATAACTGAGATTAAGCAATCTAGATTGAATATCTTGTTTCAAGACTATAAATACCTTCTCATGAAACCTAGTGAGTCAATATCTTAACCATATATTAGGTTTACATAAATTGTCGCCTCCTTGTATGCCTTAGGAAGAGAACTCACTAACTATAAGAAAGTTAACAAAATCTTTAGTTATTTACCCTTTTCCTACGATGCTAAGATAACTTCTATCATTGAAACAAGGATTTGAATACTTATTCAATAGATAACTTACTTGGATCACTCATTACTTACGAGTAAGGAGTGAATCAAAGATAACTTGATGCAGGTGAGAAAAAAGAAGGAGAAAACTTTGGCACTGAAGGCAAATGATACGGATACTGATTATTTTAAATATAAAAGTTATGATATTTCCTTAATCACTAGGTAATTCAAAAGCTTTCTAATGAAAAAATAAAAGCACCATCAGAAATGGAACGAAGATAAGAGTAGCAAGAATTTTAAAGGTTCTTCTAATATGGTTTTTTCTACACTTATGGCTTACCCAAGCAAGGACAATGGTGAGGAGAAACCCAAGTTCATGAAGGATAAAAAGTATATTCAAAAGGCTTTTTGGGTGGATTTTGCTTCTAACTCCTTTAAGGCTAAAGTTGAAAATGATATAACAAATTTGTGTTTGATGGAAGATGATCATCTTAGTTAGTCTGACCAAGAAGAGGTGTGAACTATCATATAATCAATTGCTTAAAGTTTTTGAGAAAATTCATTCATCATATAGGGAACATAAGAAATTGAATGCTAGCCTGAAATTGGAATATTTAAACTTATAAAAGAGCACGAAGTTTTGCTTAAAGATCATTCTACACTTGATAGAAATCATATATCATTAATTGGTGAATTTGATGAGTTAAATAAAAACCATTATGATTTATCATTGAGCATGATTAATTAAAATCATCTAACATTGAACTTAAAAACGATTTTAAAATATTTATGTATAAATCTTAGAGTAGAGAGTATTATTTGTAAGTTGATAATGTTATTTTAGAAAGTGCTAACTCAGTTTTTAAAGTAGAATTGAAAGCACTTAAGGAAAATAGGATTTCACCCACACCTAAATAATTTTTCAATCTTGATCAGATGCCAAGAGTTTTGAAACCTAAGATGAGGTACTATAACACAAATAGATTAGTAAACCCTTTTCCTAGTGCTAGATATTTTTCATGTGGTATGTTAGGACATATTTCCCACACTTGCACTGTTCACCTTCGTACACATTGGGTGTAGAGAACCAAATTGCATGATTCACCGCATAACACATGTATTGCATTCTTCTTTTCATAAGATGGGACAAGTACTTATTTAGGTTCCTAAATCTAATGTTTGATGATTTTATAGGTGTGCTCTTACACAAGACCTTTTGTGAGTATGTGGTACCTGGACAATGGATAGTAACACCATATAACTAGAGATGCCAATCAATTTATTTTGTTAGAGGCCAGGGCTAGAGGCAAGGTCACACTTGGATACAACACCACTAGGAAAGTGATGGGCATAGGTATAATTAGAAACTCTAAGAACCTTCTGATTGAAAATATTTTACTTGTAGATGGCTTGAAACCAACTTGCTCAACATCCGTCAGCTTTACGAAAAGGGCTTGATCAAATTGTTTTTGTCAAACACATGCATTATTATCTTGAATAAAAATACTATTTTATAGAGAAAAAGGATTAACAATATTTACATGCTTTATTTAAATAACATTAAATGTGCTACTTCATTTTCTTTAAAATTACTACTAATAAGTCTTGGTTGTGGCATAGGAAGATATGTCTTGCTAGTATGAAAATTCTTAGGAGAGTAACCTAAAAGGACCTAGTTAGAGGTGTCCCCAAGCTTAAGTTCACTAAGGACCATCTGTGTGATGCCTATCAACTAGGGAAATAAGTCTAATCCTTTTTTTTTCCATTAATGATATTAGCACCTCTAGACCTTTAGAAGTCCTTCACATTGATTTGTTTGGACCGATCGACACAATCATCTTAGGGGGAAAAGTATATGAATTTGTGATTATAGATGAATACTCGAGGTTCACATGGATTAGATTTTTGTCACATAAAAGTGAGTCTTTTGATGAATTAACTCCTCCACTTAGATTCAAAAAAAGAAAGGTTGTGAGATCTTAACCATCCATAGTGACCATGGCGGAGAGTTTGAAAATGTGAGATTTATAACTTTCATGAGGAGAAAGGGGTTAGTTATAACTTTTTAGCTCCTAGGACCCCTCAGTAGAACAGGGTAGTTGAAAGGAAGAATAGGACCTTACTGGAAGCTGCTAGAGCCCTGCTTATTGAGTATTCACTTCCAAAATACTTTTGGGCAGAAACAATGAACATAGCCTATTATCTGTTGAATAAGGTGAATGTTAGATCTAAACTGAATAAGACACCCTATGAGATTATTAAGGGTAGG
This sequence comes from Dendrobium catenatum, assembly GCF_001605985.2. Lineage (NCBI taxonomy): Eukaryota > Viridiplantae > Streptophyta > Magnoliopsida > Asparagales > Orchidaceae > Dendrobium > Dendrobium catenatum. The sequence goes on from NW_021320147.1 coordinate 641,983, forward strand.
ACACCCAACCTCTCTCACCTCCATGTCTTTAACTTTAACAGTTTCGTTCTTAATAATGGGAAATCACTCTTAGGAAATTTTGACCCAAAATCTGATGGAGTGTTTCTAGGATATTTAAGTATGGAGAAATCCTTTAGAGTATTTAACAAGAAGACATTGGTGGTGGAGGAGACTACTCATATAGTGTTTGATGAATCTGATCATAAGAAGTTTAGAGTTCAGGAAGAAGATGAAGTAAGAGAAATTACCCAAGGAGTAGAAACTAAAAATCTGGAGAAAAGGGTAGAGCTTCAAAATACTAATGGAGTAGGTGAGATTATCCAAGGAGTAGAAATTGTAAATCTAGAGGAAGGGGTAGAACTTCAAAACTCTTTTACTAAAGATTTGATATATTCTTTGAGTCATCCTAAAGAACTGATCTTAGGAAACCTTTCTAAAGGTATTAGAATAAGGCATGGACTTAGGAAGGAAGTAAACCACTCTACCTTTATCTCAAAGACTAAACCCACCAACATCAATTAAGCCCTTTCTAATGAATTTTGGATCTTATAAATATAAGAATAACTTAATTAATTTGCAAGCAATGATGTCAGGGAGTTAGTAGAAAGACCTAAGAATCAATGTGTATTAGGAACTAAATGAGTCTTTAAGACTAAAATGAATGATTATGGTATGGTGGTTATGAATAAGGCAAGATTGATAGTTAAGGGGTACAACCAAATATAAGGGATTGATTTTGAGAAAACCATTTCCCTGTAGCTATATTGGAAGCGATTAAAGTGCTATTAGTAATTGTCTTTTATATAGGATTTAAGGTTTTTCAGATGGAAATCAAGAGTGCCTTTTCGATTTGTGTAATAAAAGATGATGTATTTTTACAGCAACCCCTAGGTTTTGAAAGTTCTAATTTTCCAAATCATGTTTATAAATTAGAAAAGGACTAATATGGATTAAAACATGCACCCTGAGCTTGGTATGAGAGGCTTAGCACATTCCTACTAAAAAAGGGAGTTTGTTAAGGGAAGCGTAGACACCACCCTTTTTTAAAGAAAGTAGGATATGATTTACTCATTATCTAGATCTATGTTGATGATATACTTTTTAGATCTTCTGATAAAGATTTATGTGATGATTTTTATAAAATAATGAGTAAAGAGTTTGAGATAAGTATAATGAAAGAATTGTCCTACTTTTTGTGGTTTAGCATAAAGCAAATGGATGATAGAACCTATCTTAATCAATGAAAATACACTAAGGACATCTTAAAGAAATATGAAATTGAAAAGCCAAGCCAATAAACACTCTAATGAGCTCCAGTGTCTAGATAGATAAGGATTCAAATGAAAAATCTATTAATCAAAAGAAGTACAGAGGAATGATTAGATCACTACTTTACCTGACTGATAGCTGACCTCATATAATTTTTAGTGTTTGTCTTTGTGCTAGATTTTAAGATCATCCTAAAGAATTTCACCTGATTGCAGTTAAGAAAATTCTTAGATATCTCTTAAGGACCCAAAACTTAGGAATCTTGTTTCTTAGGCTTAACACTTCTTATAAAATTATTGCACATTATGATTATAAATTTACAAAGTGTAGGGTGGATAGAAAGAGCACTCTTGGAACTTTTCATTTCATAGGACAGTTCTTAGTCTCCTGGTACAGTAGAAAACAAAACTCTATTGCACTTTCCACTACTGAAGCTGAGTATATTTTCTTAGAAAGTTGTGTAGCCCAAGCCCTTTGGTTGATGCAACAAATTCTAGATTTAGGATTATATGTAGGCATAATTTCAATTCTATGTCATATCATTAATGCCATCTGCACCTCTAAAAATCTTATCCAATATTCAAGAACCAAACACATTGACATAAGGCATCACTTTGTTAGGGACCATATTACTAAAGGATATATTAAGCTACACCATATAGCAATTGAAAACTAACTAGCTAACATCTTTACTAAACCAATACCCTTTGAAACATTCATCATCTTAAGGACAGACTATGGGTGGTTGACATAATTGAATGAACTTGAAGATTTCTAAACTCTGAACTTTATGTTTTCTTATCTTTCTCTTAATTTTATTTTTTTGAATTTTCTTTTGTTTCTGACATTTCCTTTATTTTTATCTTGATTGTTTGTTCCTATTTATTTGCTTGTATTTTTCATGTTTTTATTTTAATATTTTCTTTGCTCCTTTTAGTTTTCCTTTGGTCAGTACTGAACTGATATTTTATACCTTATTTTTTGTTTTTGAAAATTTGTAATCAATGTTTGACATCCCTAAATCAATTAAAAGAATAAATACTATTGATTTTTTCTGTTCCTCTAACTCCTTTAGATGTGTAATTTTCTTCTCAAAGTAAAATTCTTTTTCAAATTAAAAATAGGTCGTTGACGTTGAGGTATTTTTTTCCTTCCTACTATAATCTATCTCATATGAATAATGTTCAAAGTCATTAAATCACTTTTAAGCTTTTCTTGATCAAGTTGTTGCATTTATCATATGAATATGATTTTGATTAATGGTTTAGTCTTCCTTATATTAGTGAGTGAGGTTTTCTTCTCTATTATCTATAAGACATTCTCACAATTGAGAGTATTTAACGGTTTATAAAGGGGGTTAGCTCGCAAAAAATGACAAAAGGTATAAAATGAGCTCAAAAAGGAAAAAAAGTGAAAAGATGCGCAATGATGGCAAAAAAATTGAAAGATATATAAAGTGTATCAAAATTTAAAAGATGTGCAAAGTATGCCAAATAATTGACAATAGGCACAAAATGTGCCCATAAAAATCAAGCTTCCTTCTCTTTCAAACCTTTAAATCTTAGAAAAATTCATATGTCATTTGATATCTTCAATCACTTAAAATTTTGAAACCCTTGATTTCGACTAATTATTTTGGTACATTACTCTATCAGATATATTTTTTGGAATGAAGTGTTGAATATATCACTTTTATTGGCCTGATTTTCTTTTTGAGTTAGATTTTTATTTTCAAAAGATTTTTATCATATAGGGAATCCAAGCTAGGGATAATAGGATCAATATTTCTACCATTTTTTGATTTCAATTATGTTAACTCGCTTCTTACAAATTTTTAGTTCAATCAAATGGAAAATTTATCATATTCTTGTTTTGATAAAAAAAAAATATTTTTTTATTCTTTTTGTCGTTCTTATCATCTTTTTGTTATTTTAGGTTTTGATTTTTTTTAGTGATGTTTTTTGTATTGCTGTTAGTTTCTATTGTCTATTTTGTATTTCTTTTATATTTCCTCCTTTTTGTGATGTCAAAAGATGGAGTAGTGTTAGTGTTAGTGTTATTGCTATTTAGTTGTATTATATCATTCTATCATTTAGTGTTCATACTATTTTTGTTATATCACCTACTAATTTTAGTATATTTTACAATGTTTGGTTCATACTATTCTCTTTTATTTTATGTTTCAGTTTTATTAATCTTCTTGAGTTGAATTTCCTAACAAATATTTAACATCATAAAAAAGGGATAAATTATTGCAAACCTGGATTCAAGGATTATAATTTAGATGATAGCAAATATTTCTGACATTCCAATTTTCTTACTACTATTACTACTGTACATCTGTTTTGGTTTCCCTGCCTATAAATATTTCAGGTCCACAAGGTCAATTGAAAATTAAGTCAGGTAAAGATTGGGTAGGTTAGGCTGAGTCAGTCTGTAAGTGTAATTCTAGTGTTTTTACCTTTTGTTGAGTCAAATATAAAAAGGTGCATTCTAATGCTAAGAAACCTTACACACATACACGCTCAGGGAGATAAATTCTTTAGGATTTAGAGTTTTCTATTTTTAATCACATCATACAGGACAATCCAAAAAATGACTTAGACGATCGGTTAAAAATAAAAATAATAATTATGTTATTTTTGTTAAGTCAACCGATTTAAACAAATCATCTTGGACGATCTTTACATCGTCCTGGATAATAGGCTCAAACCAGACAAAATTGGCCGCCAAACTCTTTTAGCTATAATATTATTTTTAGAATTCATACAGGATGATCCCATATCATCCTGGATGATTCATTATAATCATGCCTAAATTAGTAAAGTGAGTAAGAAAAGTAATTAATATTTGATTGATCGATCATATCATCTTGGACGATTATAGGATCATCCTGGAAAATCAGTTAGAAAAACCTTAGTCTTCTCCTAGATCACGTGGATGATCTGAATGATATGTTAGACGATTAGTTGAAATTCTCCAACATTAAGGTGTATCACCTGGATGACCAAAATGATGTGTTGGACAATAATCCCTAATTTTAAACTAATTGTAAAGACTGATTACAAAATCATCCTGGACGATACGTTATATTTCTTCATCATCCAACATGTATCTTGTAGATAACTTGAACGTTATCCTGGAAAATATATATGGTTTTGAACTAATTATACATGATGATCTCCATATTGTCTTGGATGATTAAAATAAATAAGACTTCTAATCTTCCATCCCTCCTAGATCTTCCTAGCTAAAAGGGCTAAAAATATGCTGATCGTATAGGACGATCTATCAATCATCCTAGATGATTTTTGATGGAAAGTTACAAATTAGGGCAAATTTTAAGCACTTATGTATTTAATCTCTTGTTTATTCAAGAGGAGATCTTTTGCAGGTGTCGTAACATGAGAGAGCCAAGAGAAGGAGAGGGAGAGCTTGGGAGAGAGAGAGAGAGTGGATCATGTGAGGGGGCAATTGAAAGAGGTTCACAAAGGTTGCTCCAACCAAGGATCTAAGTCATCTTCTCCAATCATCATCCCTGGTTCCTTAGTGGCTCTAGAGAGGTCTTCATCAGTACAAGGTCAATGTTCTCTGCCTTCTTTAGGAGTAAACAAAAGGATTCAAGGTTCCCTGACTACTTCAGGAGGAAGAAAAAAGAGTCAAGGTTATCTTCCTACTTAAGGAGGATGCAAAAAGAGTATGGGTTCTCTGCCTCATCAGGGTCAATAAAAAAAAGTTTGTAAAGGCTTTTCTGCCTTTTTCTGGGAGCAAAAGGAGTGACATTATTTGTTTAGTGCAATACTCGGAGGAGAGGTTCCAATGAGTGGACGTAGGTCGAATTAACCGAACCACTATAAAATCTAGTGTGTTCTTTCTTATTATGTTTCCAAATTTAATTTCTGAACTTTATTTTCTTGTGGATGATCGTATAGTTTAATGTTTTAAAAAATTTTAAAAGATTGTGCTTCTTTTAAGGATTTTAAAAAATACAAATTCACCACCCCTCTTTATTAGCCTCAGGCTAGTTCATAAAGACTTAATAACCCTAACAAACCTTCAAACCATCTCCTTCCCCTTGTCTTTATTTGAGACCCCTTTCTTTGGTAAAGATTGTAATTCTTGCCACTTCTTGATTACACTTGAGGTATCTCCTCTAGCTCAAACTCATTTGATGGCACAACTTTTTTCAGAATCATCCATTATCATATCTAGAGATTCATCCGCTGATTCAGATTCACTACCAAGATTTACATGTCTCATCTATGACGCTATGTCATATTTTGACTCATCTTCCTTTGAAAATTATAGATCCTCCTATAAATTGTAATACATTGGTGATACAATTATACAGGATTAAGAGGGTGCTTCCTTTTACTTTTTGTTTAAAACCATTAGTGTCATTGAATTAACCTGATAAGTTTCCACAGAGAGTGGGTCTTCATCGATCTCTTCCTCCCCATTAGTAATACATTTTGTCATAAAATCAACAAGCTAATAGGGTGCCTCGTTGTCTAGTACTATTCCTCCAAACTGCCGATAACAATTTCGATTATTGTCTTTATCTCCTTAGGCTTCTTAAGTTTGGTCTTCTTCTTGGAGGATTTCACCCTCCCAAAATTTGAGATGCCAACTTTATTTGAAAGTTATTTAGAATTAGATGCTCGCAATGTAGGTAGCACCTTGGGATCTATCACTGGTTCAGTGAAAGACTTTCATTTTACAAATTAAACTCCATCAAGTTGCCTCACCTTTTTCATAATTTTTTTAGAGACTACAGTCTCTCAGTATTCTCCTTGAGTTGGCTTCTTTTCCTTTTCTCTTTATTCAACTAGGGTTACAGAAGAAGACATAATCACCTGAGTTAATTCTTTCATAGGGTAAGTCAACATATTCTCTGTTAGTGTGATCTCCCATCTCTTATACTTTCTTTCAATCCAATCCTTAAATATGTATCTATATTTATTAGGATGGTCGAGCACTCGATGATATAAGCAAAATTTGGGTCACCAGTTTATTTTAATTCCTCAGACCTTTTGCACTCCAGTAATTCTAGGCCATCTTTTAGTACTTATAAAAACAACTTGGAGGTGCTATCCCTCTTAAATAAATATTCCTTATTCCTTATTCATTCTCCTATTCCTTGGAAGGTTTGTGTCCTATCATTCTGCCCAAGTATTAGCTTTAGCTTGGGGTTATGGTTATAGATATATTTTAGCTTTTCTTCATACTATATTGGCTTCTTGCCTTTTTCTGTGTTATAAATCACTTGTTTTTCTTTATCTGCTCTAGAGAAAAATGTAAAATCTTCCTAACCTCTTCTAGCACCTAGGGCTTTGGCCATTTTGGGTTTATCAAAACCATTCTCTTATTAGGACAAGTTCAATTTCTCAAACTTGGCCATTCTGTCAAGTAGGTCTTGAAATATGGTTCTTATGTCAATGTATAAGAATGGTTGTATCTTATCATCAATGTTTTCGAATAATAATTGCACAGCGTGCTCTTCTTCAAGTTGTTGCTCACATTTCATGCTTATGTTGCACCAATGAGTGATGTATTTTGTCAATGATTCATCCATTTTTCTCTTATCCAAGGCAAGGTCAGTGATCATTATTTTCTCGGTTGCTCTAGTAAATCTCTTTATGAATATTATTTCCAACTCTATGAAGGTCTTCATAGAATCTTTGGCAGTTTTCCATAACATTCAAAAACAACTTCTATTAAACTGCTGATGAACTACCGAATGAGTAGGGCCTCGTTTCCTCCTATATTTCTGCAAGTAGCTTTGAATTATGCCAAGTGTTCTTATGTATTATTATTACAGTTGAAGTTATTAAACTTTGGGATAGAGTACCCCCTTTAGGTATGAAACTTGATTAGATTCTATGGGATATAGACGACCTCTTCCTACCAATTTCTCCAATTAATCAACAGTTATAATAGCCTTGATCTTCTTCGTAATTATTCCTTCGAGCTATGTAATAGTCACAGACTTGGAGGTATTGACTATATTTAATGGAGTGGGTTGGTGGCGAGTGTTATTGACTTCATTACCATCTCTAGGAGTGCATCATACTTTTAAAACTTAAGGTATTTAAAGATATGAAGGATCAACCAAAGGATCGAGCATGGGATCGGAGGTAGCATTCTCTACATCATCCGCATCATTGCCATCATTTGGGTCATCATATCTATTATTTTTTCATTCAACTAAGGGAATTTCATATCATTCACCCTCATTTGGCATCCCATTTGTCGCCACATGTCTGTGAGCATGATGTTCTGAACATCAAAGGTATTTTCTTCAACTTCTTCTTCCCAACCTTCCTGTGAAGAGTAACCAATTCTGCAGGCCATAGACATAGCCTGATAGTGACGTCATTATATTCATCCAAGTGATTGATCATATTCATCACCACCATCATCATCATTGATGTGGTTTACCATATAAACCACCCCAATTTTTATAGTGTCCTCATTATCATATTCTTCTTCTCCTTCACATTCTTCCTCTAATACTCGAATCTCTGAGCGGTGATGTCACTGGATTTCTAGCTCTTGAATTGGTAAGAAGATTTCCTTGGTCCATAGGCTATAGTCAAAGTTATAGTTTTTCTTTAAAGGGCTTAGTGAGTGACTGGATCCCTAGAGGATTCTCCAAGATGTCAACCATTAGGATGGACATCATCGTGGGACTTCTTTGGAATGCATTTATAATATTTTTTGTAGATGGGGGTGGACCTCTAGGAACATACACTGTATATCACACTTGAAATATTTCTTATTTTTCATTTATCTTTTTATTCTATACAAGGCTTTGGCCTCTAAATTTCTTTTCTTTTTTTACCAGGACCTTGCAATGGCAGATCCCTGAACCCAAGGTTTAGGGGCCTCTAGATTTCTTTAACCATTATAGTCTTTCTTTCTTTTCTCACCAACACAATAGATAAACATTCTCTCAATGGAGTACTTATAGTCTCAATCATTAATGGTAGTTGGTACTTTCTCTTCTTTAGTCCCTCTCTTTCACAGTCTTTATGACCCTGTATACCTAGGCTGAGATGATTTTAGGCTCCTTCTTCTTCGAAGGAGGAGCTTGGGCTTCAGGTTGTTGGTCCCAAAAGGAAATTTTTAGCTTACCAGATGAGCTATTTATTTTAACCCACCTGAGGCCCATGAACCCATTCTAGGTAATAATTATAGCTTGTAGTTCTGAGCCAATAGGTTGGATGGATGGACAAGGAGTTGTCACAGCTGAGTTTGGATCTCAACATTTATCTTCCTATTTTACTTTCTTGTTAAATTTTTTCTATATAAGGAAGCTTTAATAAAACTATTCCTTGGTATATATGACCCAATTGGTAGGGAAGTGGTATTTATAGTCACCATAAAAATGCTTTCACCAATCTAATTCTCCTTGTGGTTAGAGTCTCTAGATGTGAAATCCATTCAAATACAAGGATCTTCTTTTGAGTCTCTTAGTGGCAGGTCGTTGCACTGGCAGATGTGCATGATGAGTAGGAGCTTCAGTAGGATAGAATCTCCTTGAGGGACTTTCAGTATTTATTCCATTCATATGAATAGTGGTAGTCCTTATAATAACTACACATAAGTCAAGACTACAAAACTAGATAGTAGCTCCAGCATTTTCCATCTCAATGATAGTATTTGCTAGTTGGATCCTAGCTCATTATCTTAGTTAGAAGGTCATCATGGTATTTCGTAGATCCATCTACATAAATAAAAGACAAGGGTTAAAAATCAACATATGATATATCACCCCATACTTTCAAAATGCACAGACTTATACATAATAGAAAAAACAAAAAGTACATAAAAATAGTCAATATAAGAAAGCAATTAAAATAAATTTAAAACACTGCTTAATGAAATCTTATCAATGAATTAATTAAGCAATCATTTTTAGAATATTCAAAATTTATATTCATTAAATGTTAATGTTGGAAAATTCAAAATTTTAGCTCATATTGATTAACTGCTACTGTAGTACTAAGAAGACTAGCAAAAGATTGAAGGAGAAACCAATCCTAAGCAGAGTCGATAGAAATTTATGGGCTCAAAAAATTGTGTTTTAAATATATGAAATTTTGGTATTTTTGGGATTTGACTTTTGGTGGATATTTGGGTTAAACATGGAAGGCATTTAGTGATTTTTAATTAGCCCCTCAAGTTGAGATTTTCATACAACGTGGCCAATATCAAGGTGTATGGGGTCATTTGAAATTATTTATATTTTTTGAGAATTTGAACTTTGTGGAGTTCTGGAGGCATTCGTAATGGTTAAAGTTAACCCCTCTGGTTTTTGGGATATTTTTCATTTGTCGATTGAACCTTATTGACTACTTCAAGTTGTAGACAATAGATCAGATTTCGTAGGCTTTATGCCTTTATTGATGAATTTGTTTTTTCATCCACCTTAATGGCCTTATATGAATGAGTTAAAAGAAATATCTCAGTCGATACAACAATTGTATATTTATTTGATGGTTCAAGCTGTGTCGACTTCTATCTACCCTCATAGAAGGATCAGGATTGAAGTTGATTTCATTTGTTGACCAGTGCAGCATCCTTTGACATCACATGTGTATTCATAACATGCTTGTCGGGGCCCATACGTGTGTATTATATATGTGCCTCTGTGTACCTATATGAAGACATATTATGGTGCATGTGTTGGGGCATTTTGTAATATTTTATGGGTCTTCTATGGTGGCTAGTAGAAGTTCATGTCTGTCGTGTTCCTTCTACATTTGTCTATTTCATACACGTAGACTATTATGCACTACTTATTGCTTTCCGCGGATGGATTGTAGTGTACTAATGAATCTTATGCTATTGCTAATAAAGGCTGCAATCTACTATAGTTCCCTTACATCCTTCTTTTAGATGACATGTTAAATATATAGCAGGTTTCCTAGATAAGCTCATAAGAATTTGCATTTGTCACATTTTTTATACATTTTGTTATAGTCTAGCATTTTTTTTTTGACTTCCTTCTTTTTGCTTCCTAACGTTAGTTGTGGGTGAGCTGCATTGAATGTATGTTTTCCCATGTCTTCTACTAGTATTTGAATTTAATACAACTCCTATGTATATTACTTAGATATAGTGTCTTGGGTGTATATATGCATTTATAAGACACATCATACAATTTCATCAGTATCTGAAAGTAGTCTTTCATATTCATCATATGTTAGTTCTCAATGCTTGTAGGGGTACAATATACTTGTTTGAAAATTAGTTGACGTACGTTGTAAGGATGGCTTTTACTCATTTTATAACTCAGTACCTTATTTACAACCATATTCTTGCATGTTGGCATGTCTCTATCAACAATTAATTGAGCTACATTAATCACCAATCTCTTCATGGATATCAGCTAGCAAGTTGTTATATCAGCCTGTGTATATTTCATTATTATATGTAGATATTCTTTTGATGAATTGTGGCATTTACACTACAAATCTCTCCTCCTACATGCAGGAAATGTGTTTTATGCATAACAACTCTTCAAATCTTACATGTACGGAACATATGCTTTACCAAATGTTTGGCTAATAGCAACCTTCACCGCCTCTATGTGAACGACTATCTATTCAATTAGTTCTTGATTTTTTCTTGTAGATGAACAATCGATCGATATTTTCATTCATTACATGTTGCACTATATACCTTCACTCATCTTGCTTATTGATATTTTCTTGCAATTGAACTACACGTGCCTTTCAACTTTCATCACTTATGGATTTACATATTCCTACTCATTTATAGGTGTTTCTCATTAGTGTATTCATGTCATTGTAATCATCATAATTACTACAAATCATCCACTTTCATGGAATCTCGTTACCACTTATAAATGATTTGTATTTGCAGGAATATGACATGTTGACTTTCAAGTGAGTCATCTTCATCATAACTTCATTTCTTCCTCTCTATTGACATGACATTCTTTATACATGAATGTCAGTTATCGTCATTATTTACAAGAGTTCATCATGTCCATCATGCATTGCTCTCCCTACTTGTAGATGTTTAATGTATTCAATTACAAATGGATATCAATTAGAGTAGGACATCACATTCCCTACTGATGTTTATGTTTCAGCCAATGTGATGACTCCTTGACATCCCATTGAGGTTTTATTGTTTACAACCCAAATTGTGTTCCGTTATGTGGATACACCATTTGCCATTTGTAGATAACATATTTTCTAAGGACTTCGTATATTTGCTTGTAATGAATTCATGCATGAATCCACTTGTTACTGCTCATGAGTGTGATACATGAATCCTTGCTTGTTCATTAGAATACCAAATAACTCCACTTGTATGGGACAAATGTATTTTCTTGCATGAATCTCATTTGAATGCTGCACACAAGTTCTCTATTCGCCTGTTGATTTTTACCATGGAGTTGATATAATATCTTCCTTGATATTGATTGAAGAACTTGCATTGCTAATTGCATATTTAATACCCTTCTTTCCTAATTCTTGCATGCATGGTTTTTTTTATCTTGATAATTTTAGTTTTATTTTAAACATTAGGTTAAGTTCCTTATAATCCATTCAACTATGAAATTCCCAACGGTCCTATTAAATTCAAGTCTTCTGCATTTTGTTCAAGCTCAAATTCATGTCCACTGCACCTAGTTCAAATTAGGTCCTTTATTTTCTCTGAATTTTGATAGCCTCCGGGCGTCTCCATAGTTTAGGGGAAACTAAATCAGTCATAGCTTGACCACCACATTAAAAAAGACTTGCATGGTTGGTGTTGGGGGACACCACGACCATAGTATTCTTCCCCACCACGCCAAAAAAGGCGTGCACGAGTCATCAAAAAAACCTATTTAAAAAAGTAGTTTTTCCCTACAAGGGAACTTATATTTTTTCCCCACCATACTAAAAAATGCACATACAAGGATCACCTACCTCTCCATAGGCACCACACTAAGTTCCCTCCCACGATGCTAAGAAAAGTGTGCAGAAGGGGTTTCTCGGCATGTTGCAGACACCAAAAAAAAAACTTTAGGGGGAAAACTTGCTTCATCATGAGCATCACAATGAAATTCCTCCCACTGTGCAAAGAAAAGTGAGCATGGGTGATTGTTCGTTGCATTGCAAGTACAAAAAATGGGATTTTGGGTTTAGAGAAAGTTATACATGCATCAATGAGCGATTGGCAATGATGACGGCTAATAAAGTTCACACAAAAATGCAAAAAAATCCTCTCTCTTTTTTTGAATTGTCATTTTTTTATTTCATCTTTTTTTTCATTTTTTAATTTAAATTTTTTTTTTTTTGGAATTTTCTCTTTTTTTGTTGCTTTCTTTCTCTTTTTTTATAGCATTTTTTTATTTTTCTTTTAACACATCCATAACATTAACAATAATAATAATATTTTTACTAATAACAATAATAATATTATTTTAAGTAGTGATTTTATTTTTAACACTAATATTAATAATATCATATTAATGAACTAATAGTAATAATAAGAAACAATATAAACTAATTAACTAAAACCCTCTTTCAACACAACTCTCCTTGGCCTATTGGTTGAGAGATTAGGCTTCCAACTAAGAGGTTCAGGGTTCGAGTCTACGTGTATGCGTTGTGTGTGTGAGTTTGCCTTAAATGGCCTAAATGTCCCAAAAAAAACCCTCTTTCATTTTATAATTATCTGTGTGGCTTGCTACATGAGATAGAAATAATGTCAGATGGAAGAGTCGGATGGGAGGTTTGGTCAGAGCAGAGGCCTATGGAGTTTATGGCGTCAGGGTACGACTTGATGATTTCAGTGGGTTGATGACAACGTTTAAAATTGCGCAATAAAAGGCGCGCCTCAGCGCAATATTGTCCATTTAAACCTCAAAGCCTACGCAATAAGTTTAGTTTATGAGGCTTAC
>NW_021320147.1:659292-712774 GCF_001605985.2 Dendrobium catenatum
ACGATGTGATCGTATCAATAAACCATTAATGCTTTCCAAAGATACCAGGTCAATTTAGGCATGATTGGGTTAGATCGTCCTGGACGATAATAATATCGTCCTGGCCGATTTCCTAAAACAAAGAATTCCTAAACTCATTATGGCGGTTGATTCTTTCTGAATTGAGATTATTATCCTGGCCGATATAAGTATCGTCCAGGCCGATCAGTTGACGGCTGCCTTAATGAGGATGCCCTAATCAAGGTTTCTGATTTTGGACGGATCGTCCAGGCCGATATTAATATCGTCCCGGACGATGTTACCAAAAACAGAAATCATATAGGGAGCAAGAGAATTTCTACCAAGTTATAGCCACACCAATTACAACAGACTCAAGAAAGGAAAAAGATTACAAACTGACATAGATCTAGTCTACCCAATCTTGAGTTGGTTCCAGATTGCAGTCTGATCGTGTGGACCTGAAATGTTAGCACATAAGGCAATCGTAGAGAAATAAGGAATGTTTACTTACCATTGCTCAACATTCATATTTCTACTATATAATGTGAGACCACTTGAAGAAAAGTGTAACTCATGATGTAACGACTAAAGAATATATCTTTCAATTATGTGTATAAATGTTATTTGCATAGGTTTGAGTAAAAAATTACATAGTAAATGATAATACACATAAATTAAGCATAGTATGCACAACGAACGCACAAAATACGCATAACGAACGCATAAATTACGCATTACGAACGCATAGAATACGCATAACACACGCATGATACACGCACACATAAGCAGTAAATTTTATTTATAAAATTCTATTAAATATTTTATGAGCCTTTAGACAGGTATGGTTGGGAGGATAAGAGGGTTGATTGATTTTTTATGAGCCTATATTACTTACCATTGCTCAACATTCATATTTCTACTATATAATGCGAGACCACTTGAAGACCACGTTTTTAAATAATACGCATAACAAAGGCATAAAATATGCACGAAGTACACATAATACACGCACAAAAAACACACATATTACACATATAGTACGCATAAAACACGAACACATTCTATTAAATGTTTTTGGTTACTTATATTTAGTATGGAGTATGGACTGAGAGGCCGTGACATGAATAATAATTTTCATTAGCTGTGGACTGACGGGTGGCAGATATGGTTGGGAGGGTGTGTTGAATTTTTATGAGCCATTATTTATAATTTATTATTTACTATTGCTCAACATTAAATTTTTCTCTATATAATGCGGGAATGCTTGCCTTATGGTAACGCATGGTTTTTTCAAAGCAAGCATCTCTTGTAATTATTTTGGTTTAATATTTTTAATAGAATGTACATAGGTAATAGGTTACAGCTGCTACAAGAATTATGATTGATGTAGTGTCCAATATAAATCATCTTTGACAACCAAACCTTCCATTCATTACTACGATACTTATCCTCTTCCCATGAAATTGATGCCAATAACTTGTAAACATAAACATCTCTATCCTGACCAGGTTTATGTTAATAAATTATTGGCATCAGGAACATGGGAGGAGGATAAGTATCGCAGTAATGAAGGGAAGGCTTGGTTGTCAAGATGATTTATATTGGACAATACATCAATCATAATTCCTGTAGGAAAGTTGATGTTGTTGTCTTGTTGAAGATGTACATTAGGTTCTCTTGTAAAATTGTATTTGTTATAAATGTTCTTTTAATTTGTTCTTATATTTTTTATATTGTACATAGTCATTAAATGTTCTTTTTTTGTATTTTTATATTTTTAAAAATACGCAATGTTGACGCAGAGAGCACGCACAAAACACGCATGGTGAACGCATATTATACCCATATATAACGCATATGATACACATAATGTACGCACAATATAATAATTAACACTCCCAATACTCAAACTATACCCAGAAAATCATGTTTTATTAACTATTAATACAAAATCATACATTAAATTACATATGCTCCAAAACATACAATGTTCACGTAGATTGTACGCACAACATACGCATAAATACGCATAGAGTGCACAGTGTTCTACTTTATCGATGGCTCGACATTATATAATACTGAACACATCCAGCACGCATATTAAACCCTAAACATATTTGCTTAGAGGTTTCTTCTACTGCGAGACTACGAGTTGGGTTGCTGTCTTCACCGTCCGACCAGCGTACGCTTCTGTCCGAGGCTGCTGTCTCCTCCGACCTGCATCAGGTCATATAAAAGATTAGTAAGAACTCGTTTGCTTTTTATTTCTCTCAATCAGGATGGTCAAAAATAAGGATAAGACTGCATCAGGTCTTAGAAAAGATCCAGCATGAAAATATAACACTCAGGTGGATGTAGGAAGAAGTGATAAAACATATGTCTATCTGAAATGCAATTACTGTGATAAAGTTGTGAAAGGTGGTGTGACTAGGATGAAGGAACACCTTTCAGGCTCTCACAAGAATGTTGCTCCATGCTCCAAAGTTCCTGATGCTGTAAGGGATGAGATAAAGTCATACATGAATAAGTCTACCACATCAAAACATCTTGCACAAAAGCAATTTGAGGATAGAGTTGATGCTGGATCTTACTACGGGAGTGAGCGCAACGTTAGGGATTCATCTTCTTCTATAAAGCCCATTTCATCTAGGGGTGCTAGAAGGCCTATGGATCATTATATGATTGACACATCAGAGGATGGGCCTTCTACTACAAAGAAGATGGCCCCAGAAAATTCAAGAGAGGCGCGGAGAAGAGTGTGTAAGGATATAGGCAGATTCTTTTACGAAATTGCAATTCCATTCAATGTTGCAACATCACCTGCTTATTACAACATGATTCGTTCAGTTGGAGCATTTGGGAGAGGGTTCAAACCTCCAACCATGTATGATTTAAGAACATGGATTTTGAAGGTGTTGGAAAGCACTGATAAAAGCATCAAAGAAATTAAGAAGACTTGGGCCCAAATAGGAGTAACAATTATGTCAGATGGGTGGTCTGATATGAAACATAGAAGTCTGATCAACATCCTCATTAATAATCCTTATGGTACTGTGTTTTTAAGGTCAATTGAAGCATTGGACCAGGTCAAAGATGCTGAGTTCATATTTAGATTATTAGATAGCATTGTTGATGAGGTTGGAGAACATTTGGTTGTACAAATTGTGACAGATAATGCAAGTTCTTATAAGGCTGCAGGTAATAAACTTATGGAGAAGAGGAAACATTTGTATTGGACTCCATGTGCTGCACATTGCATAGATCTTATTCTTGAGAAGCTTGGGAATCTACCTCAACATAAAAATGCACTCACTAAAGCCAAAAAAATAACCAAGTTTATTTATAACCACTCTTGGGTTCTAGCTCTTATGAGAAAGTTTTCGAAGAAAGAAATTCTAAGGCCAGCCGCAACAAGATTTGCCACCACATACTTGACCTTAGAGAGCATGCTAGATGCCAGACAACCTTTAAAGGCTATGTTCACATCTACACAGTGGTTGAGTTGTGCTTGGGCGAAGAAGGCTGAGGGAAAAGAGATTAGAAAGATTGTTTTAAATGACATATTTTGACAAAGTGTCTTATATGTCATTACAACCACTAGACCTTTAGTTCATGTTTTAAGGATAGTGGATGCTAAGAAGAAGCCGGCAATGAGTTTCATTTACAATGCTATGGATGAAGCCAAAGAGATGATTGCCTCCAACTTAGGAGGCAGTGAGGGAAGCTTTAGGGAAATTTGGAATATTATTGATGATAGGTGGGAACTACAGCTTCACCGACACTTGCATGCCGCTGGCTACTACCTAAACCCTCAGTATCAATATGCAGAGAACAAGTCTACAAACCCTGAAATAAAGTTGGGATTATATCATTGCATGGATCGTCTAATAAGTGATGCAACTGAAAGATCAAATGCTGACTTGCAATTGGTACCTTTTAGGAACAAAGAAGATTTTTTTGGATTACAACAAGCAAAAGATACAATTGCCAAACGATCTCCAGTTGAGTGGTGGATTCAATTTGGTGATGGGACTCCAGAATTACAGCGTTTTGCTGTGAAAGTTTTGGGCTTGACATGCTCTTCATCTGGCTGTGAAAGAAATTGGAGTACCTACAACCAAGTACATACAAAGAGGATAAATCGCTTGTCGACATTGAGGATGAACTCACTGGTGTACATTATGTATAATAGGAGACTCAGAGATAGAAATTTGTAGAAAAAAAGATTAATGGATGATGAAGATCCTTTGCTTTGCGATGATGTGGCATCTGATGATGAGTGGTTTGTAGATGATGAAGTTGAAGTGATGTCGTCTGAATTACAAGATGAAGATTTAAATGTTGATTTCTTTGATAGTCTTAAAGCATCCACATCCACCACAACTCAAGAACAAATCAAAAAAGGTATATAAATAATATAGTTTTCTTTTCTTAAACTTTTATTAATGTATTACACTATTATTCATTATGATATTGTTAAAAAATATTTAATATTTAGGGAAGAGGAAGATAACTAATAATAAGGAAAAAGAAGCTGATTGGGAGATATTAGACTCTATAGGAGAGGGGGAAGAGGAGAGAGCAGTTCATCATAATGATGATTCAAATGAAGACCCCCTTAGTGATGACTGATTAGTGATGATAATACTGATGACTAGTGAGTTCTTAACTTCTTATGTGATATGTTTATGTTATTGCTATTTATCTTGTGCATTTTTATGTTTTATATATTATTTAATCATTAATATATACAAAATTTATTATTTTATGTTTACGCAATTTTTTGATTTTAAGGCTTACGCCTCAAATTGCCTTGAGTCTTACATCTCGCCTCACGAACGAAAACACCTCAATACCCGAATACGCAATTTTAAACCTTGGTTTATGGTTGTTGTGGCATGGTACGGGAATTCACTCTTTCTCTCTCTCACGCACTCACTCTCTCTGTCTCTCTTGCTCTGGAGGAATCGAAATGCTTTTGGGTTTGAGGTCGGGATATAGAAGATGGGGCCAATGCAAGAAAAAAGTTCAAGCGATGAGCTAGGTGTGAGGGAAATAAAGGTCGGAGTGTGACATAGATGTGGAGTATATCCTGAAGTAGGGAGTCGAAGGGATCACTGGAAGTATGGAGGTAGGGACGTCGGGTTAATGTTAGGGATTCTGCGAATTGGATAGGGTTATGGGTTGTGGGAGGATTTGCTTATAGGAGGAGAAGAGGAAGCGAGGCTTATGAATGGAATGTGGGGAAGATCAAAAGTTCTCATTCCTTCTCCTCTTATTTATGTGAATAGTAGCGACTTCGAGGTGAAATAGTGTATGTGAGGTATGGGCAAGTTGCCTTCGGTGTCGATTTGTAGACTATAGATACTATAGCGACGGTAGGATGGGACACCGTAGCACGCACATGTATTTGTATTCCTTTATTCTTCTTCTTTTTTACTCCAGAAGAGGTCAACAAGGTGTTATTTGGTTAGCCATCGATGAAAATATAACTAAAATAATTATATATGATCCAGAATGAGGTACAATGTCAACTATAGTTAACTAGTAACGATTACTCCATCCATATACAATTTGTATTAGTGCGGAGGGCATATAATATTAATAAACTTTTAGAAATTAAGTTGGATAATATTGACACCTTAAGCACAAAAACACACAAAAAGAGGAAAAAATGGTGATTTAAGCGCATGTCATCATGGTGTGTCACTTGAAGAGATGAACGACCTCTGATAGTCAAACGAACTTCCCCGTTGCAATTAAGTCGTTGAATTCGCCTAAGGGAGAACACCTCGTAGTCAAATTAGACGAGATAAGTCAAAAGGGATAATCGAAATCCAAATTTGACATGCCATACTGCCCAAATGATATTTGATTGCAAAATGGACTTCATTATTTTGATCAAAATGTTATCAATGACGAAGAATAACTATCAATTTGTTTGATTAAGATCATTTGATAAATTGGCGCAAATCCTGAGGCAGCAATGCTCAAGTCGAGGAAACCAACGTGCGATGTCTCCCAAACAAAATCCTAGGCTCCAGTACCTTTCCTCACTTCACCCAATAGCCACATCCTCTAATACACTCAAAATCATAGCCCAACACATGGTTGACATCCTTGTCTTGTTCTTCATAGTTGCAGCCAACAACAAAACATCTCCTCCCTCAACCCACTTAGCCCATTCCATCTTCAAATTTTATCCAAACAACCCAAGCCAAATTCCTTTAAAGCATGCTATACATCCCTTCCCATTCCACTTTCAAAATTCAGCCCATGCAGCCACTTATAACTATATCATTCCAAAATCAATCCAATTAATCAAAATCAGCCCCCAACCCCTCTCTATTATTATTATTATTACTAGTATTATTATTGCTGATAAAAAAAATAGAGTAGATAAAAGAAGAGGAACAGAAGAAGAAAAATATTCAAAAAGAAAAAAGAAAAAAGAGTGAAAAGTATAAAATAAAGAGAGAAAGAAGAAGAAGAGAGAAAATAAATTTTTGATGTGCAAGTACTTTTCTCCGTATGAGCATTGGAACCACCATCCATAAGGGACTTGTGATATGCACTACTTGTCCGCAATCATGAATATTGGATGCCCATCCTATATATAAGAGTGTATGACTCATAGGAAGCATGCTAGCTTGCCTAAAGTTACATGAAAAGTTCTTATAATATACACAGCTCCTAACAAGCATCATTAATTTCACATTAATTACTTTAATTGATGTGCAATGCCCATATTTGTGGAAAGGGATATGATGATTGAAATGAACATAAATAATGTGCTTATATGTGAAGTAGAAGGGGTGCACTAGAGAGTGTAGCTACATTCCTACAGCCACAACTAATTAATTTGTGAATGTTTACCAAATGTCTTGCAAATGTAAGCAGCGTTTAGTATGAACACTGAAAGAGTAATAAATAAATGTAATACCTTTCCAATCAATGCACGTAGCAAAAATAGGTAGTGAATGCTTCACCACTCTCACACTTGAGGATTATCTAATAAAAGGCAAATACGTAGATCCATTGCAAGAAGGGAGGGTGATTTGTAACAAATGCAAGAACTTATGAACCACTGTAGGAGGTCTGCTATGTACACAATGTGTTATATATTTAAGAAAATATAGATAAGTCTTAATAAGCACAAATGTAAATAAGCATCACTAGAAAATCTACATTGAATGCCACTTACCTGCTTGTGATAGTAGAAGGCATGTGATGCATACAACGGCCCTGCCTTCAAGAAAATACACAATGAATGTAGTACACTTGCATGTAATAGTAGGCCTTTTTTTATTGCCCGCCGATAGTGCAATACTCATGGACAAATTTATTAAAAACTCATTATCACTAATTTACCTCTAAGAAAAAGAAGGGAAATAGTAGTAAAACTATAGGCCACTAGTAAACTGAAGTAGCATATTTGTGACAGTATGCTATCACACCATATAAATTAGCTCATTTGCAAGCAACAGGAGGAAGATTCCCAATGTAACATGTAACAAATTTGTAAATAGATGTGCACTCCAGTATGTTATGTACTAAAGAAAATAACATCTTGAAGAAAATGAAATGATTTGAACTGCATTACTAATACACAACGAAAAAAATGCAACATAACGTAACCGGATTCACAACATTTCTATAAGAGGATATAAGGAGACCGGCACACATGCATGTGTTGTTGTTGAAACTTTGAAAAGGCTAATCTTCTTTAGAAAATTTTATTTTAAAATTTTAGTCTTAAAGTCAAAATGTAATTATGAACGATATATCACCTCAGATAGTGAAGATATCATTCCCTAATTAGTTCAAATAATGAAACTAAAAATTTCATCAGAGATATAATAGTGAAATTAAGGGAGGAACTACACCTGATCTTTAAGGGTCAAAATGATGTTTTATCTATACTTAACTATTATAATCTAGATGAGAAATCATTAATTTTATATTCAAAGACTTTATAGGAAAGGATATATCTTCCCTAGGGAACAAAATATCATTTCCTAATCAATCATCTAAATATGATGGAAATGATCATCGTTGATTTTAATTTTCCCAAAGAAGGCTAATAAGGTTTTGAAAAATATGTTTGAGCTTTAAATTTCCTATGATCACAAGCCCTCATAGTTAATTACATTGTATGGAGCTTAAATTATCCACAAAAAATACTTAAATAGAATATCGATGAATATTTTATTTGGAGATTTGAAGGACTGATACCAAGAAGTGTGAATTTGGAATCTCAATTGGGATTAGATTGAGTTTGAACTCTTATTTTGGCAGTTAAAGGAGGAGAATTAGAAGCACTTTGAGATTCTAAAATAATTTAGAAGTGCCTCAACCTATTTTATATGTTGGGCTTTTTGTTTTGATTGTAATAAGTTTTAATTTGAGTTAGTCGATTTATTAAAAAGTTGGGATTAGATTCCCAGAGGATGGGGTCTTAAGATTTTGAGTCTACCCTAAATCCTAGATCAATTTTGAGCACTGAATGATAGTAACACAAACCTAGCAAATGCAATACAAATGCTAGACTTACCCCTATTTAAAATCCATGAGTCTAGTCTTTGTACGAGAGAGTGGTAGGGAAATTATTAATTAATATTTTAAGGAGTTGGGATAGAAATCTAAACAGATCCTAGTTGGCCCTTTGACTTTATGTAGTGTAAATATGCTTAAGAAATATATAATAAAAAATTTAAATAATTTTAATTAGTTTATAATGCAATGAAATTTGATCTTCTTGATAAAATGCGTAAAATATATGAAAATGTTTTAAAAGGCTTAACAATAGTTTTTATCCTAGAGATATACAACACCCCCTTGATAAAATTGCACTCTAAAAAGTCAGGTGATCTGTCAGAACCCACCTGTGGGGAGGTGCCTAAAATGAAAGAGAAAGAAATAAATGCTTATGTAGACTTTCAGTGGTCCCAAGTGTTGCGACTTAGTTTTAAAATATATGCTTTTATATCATGTGAGTTTTTTATGATACCAAAATATTATTGTGTTGATTATTGTTTCTCCTAACATATATTGGAAAAATATTATTTGTATTATTTGTGTGTACTAATATTTCAGGAAAATCATACTCCAGACTGCCGAAGATTTCAAGATAGATTAGATTAGAAATTCTTGTTATTAAAGTTTATAATTTTTTTCTTTTACTTGAGTCTAATTGAGTGTGATTGTAATTGGGTAACCATGCACACACACACACACTAGGGGAGTGAGTCAAAATATATATTTTTAAACTAATCATACTGTATGATTCTGAAATTGTACATGATGATTTGATCTGAGTGTTCCTCCATAAAGATATTAATTGAATCATGCCTTAGAAATTTTCAATTGAACTAATTGAACTGTACGAAGTTACATTCGTATAGACACCATCCATATTACAAAATGGCTAAATAACAGTTTGTCCCAAATGAATTTACAATTTTCTAAACTGTTCGTACTGTACAAAATAAGTTTTGTATAGATGACATCTAGAGAATAAAATGGGTGCGTACCAATTTGTCCATATGAACAAGTAAAATTTTGAACTATTCATATTTTACGAAATTGGATTCATACAGACGACGTCTAGAGTATGAAATGAACTCATCCATTTTCATACCAAATGAAGCATAATTTAGTTAAATTGTTTGTAATGTATGAAATGAAGTTGGCACAGCATGCTGACCAGAGTACAATATGTATTCGTATAGAATTATACCTGAAAAACTTGTTCAATTTTGAACTATTCATACTGTATGATGTCAATTCATACATATTATTGATGGAGTACAAAAATAGGTTTGTATAGGTTCGTACAAGGATTTTTGAACTATTCGTATGTACGAAGTATGATTGTACTATATAATTCAGGAAAGTCAAATTGAAATTTTTAGTTTTCTAAATGATTTTTTTATCCTTTCTATATAAGGTCTTAAAAATTGACTGCCCAAGAACTCCTACTGCAAAATTTTTTTGAGAGTGCACTTTGAAAGTATTTTGGAGAGTGTCTTGGTATTAGAGAGTATGAGATTTTCTAAGTGGGATTTGTGAGGGGATTCACAAGGTTGCCCAACGGTGATGATCTCTTGCTTGTTCTTCAAAGTTCTTCCCTACTTTCTTGAAGACTCTTGGAAGAAGATTTTGAAAGGAGCACTGGTACTCTTTCGACACTAGGAGGGTGTGAAAGGATGACAATACTCTACTGACACAAGGAGGTTGTGAAAGGACACCGATGCTCTACTGAAACTAGGAGGGAGTGAAAGGATGATGGTACTCTCTTGATGCCAGGACGGTGTGAAAGGATGTTTATACTCTGCCGACACAAGGAGGGTATGAAAGGATGATGGTTTTCTACTGACACTAGGAGGATGTGAAAGGACAAAAGGTACTCTTCCACACAAGGCATTGGTAAAAGAGAGGGTAATTGTATGGGCTTCTACTCCTGGTTGAGGGAGCAAAAGGAGAGTTACTTTGGTATAATTGAATACCTAAAGAGGGAGTCTTCAGGGAGTGAATGTAGGTCTTGTTGGACCAAACCACTATAAATTTTGTGTTCTTTGTCTTTACCGTTTACTATTTTTATTTTCTTTAATTTTAATATTTGTGGTTGAAAATTTTATTTTGAGAAAAATTTCCAATGTGCTTAAAATTAAATAAGGTTTCTAAAATTACTAAGAGATTTTTTTAAATTACCAATTCACCTTCCCCCCACCCCCTTCTTGGTAGCCTTGGGTCAAATTTGATAGGGGTCTAACAACCTATTCAAACTTTCACCAAGCTTACTTTTTAAATCGTTAGAGTCACTATTTTATCCCAAAACATTTTAATTCTATTTTCAAGTAGAAAATATTTTTAATGTTCCCTCACAAGCCTCCATGTATCCATGCTAAACCAAGATCGACATGCAAGAAAAGAAAATAAGAAAAGTAGGCAATCCTATGTGCAAAAAAAGAAAATCATTCAATCAATCAATGAAATTAATTTAATGAATAAATATCCATAGGAAAATGCCTTTCTATTATAACCTAGAATTATAGAAAATTAATGTATACTTGTACCACTAATAATAACCTGGATTTTAATCAAAGGATTAATGTAAGTGACTTTGAGTTGGATACTCTCTGTCTTTACTTCATAGTTCTTTAGCAAGATCTTCAAATTCATATAGTCTGGATAACCTAATGAAAAGAATTTCTCCCTTAATCGAATGCTTTCTTTTCTCATTAAATAATAAAAATCATCCAAACTTGAATTTCTAAATAGAGGAGGACTCTCCCTTAGGGGATGTTCTCTCCACATTAGATTCTAAGTAGGATGTAGTGTCCCAACATAAAGACTCACTTTCACTACTTGATTACAACTCAATCAAATTACATCAAATTTAAAATAAAATCTAGACTCCCTACACTATTATATTAAGTAATCAAAATCATGAAGACATCCCAATAAGTTATATATATGCATTAAAATTAAATTTCTAGCCATACTTTCCCATGACCTTTTAAATTTAAATGGGCTTTAACAATTAGCACCTGCAAAAACAAATTTGATGATTTAAATCTTTAATTTTTCCCCTTTATTTTATCCTTGTATGAGTGTGACCACATGTAGAAAACACTATAAGCAAATAGATCATTCCAAAGTTAAGAATAATATATCGCCCATCACATAAATTCAAATATTATATAAAATAAATAAACACATCATTCAATAAATTTTCAACCAGTATTTATTGAAAACTTTGAAAAACTTGGCACATAATATTAGAAAAGTAAACACTAGCCTAGCCTTAAACATGAGTTTGTTGTTCTAGTAAACCCTTTAAAGTGTGTGCAGAAGGTTTTGTTGCTTTGATAAGTTGAAAGGCTTAAGAAATTTTAAGTTTAGTTTAAGTATTAATGACTTGATGTTGATTTTAAAGATTTATTTTAATTGTTAATTGATTACTACCTTTTCTTACACCATGACCAAGAAGTTTATTTCACCTTCCTTAGGTCTAAATAATTGCCTCGTAGACCCGTATTTCTTAGTAGTAATCATTATTAATAAAGTATTTTAATTGGTTAAGATTTAAGGGTTGAAATTTTTTAATAAGTTATTTGATTGTTGGTTTTAATAATTAAATTAAAATTTTCTAAACTTTAAGGTTAATTATTGAATTTTGGAAATATTAGAATTATTTTAAATTCATTAAATTAAGGGTCAAAAATGTCTTATTAAATTAAAGAGATTTTTTATGTTTTAATATTTTTTATGAATAGTAGACCTAAAGAAAAGTAATTGGACTCTAATTTTGCTAAAATTGAAATTTTTTATATTAAACTATGAATTTTTAAAATTTTGACTAAGATTTGAACTATGGTTGACTGTGGAGTTAACATTTTGTCTTTGATAGAAATTTAGTGGTTTGATATTTTTAGAAAATATTAGATTTTAAGTGGGGTTGAATGACTTTGAGTTTGTTGTATTTAGAATTTTTTTATAATAATTAAGAATTTTCATTTTTTTAAATTAATTTAATTTTTTGAATAAAAAAAGGAAGGGTTTAAAGATTTGATCCAAATTGATTCCAAACTTCTTCGAATCACTCCCAAATGTCAGGAATGGCCTAAGGGAGTGTTTTCAAACATTTGATTTTTTAAAAAATTTTAAAATTTTTTAATTAATTAAACTAAATAATAAATAAATTTCTTAAAAATTTTAAATTATAAGTCTTGTTAAATGGATTTTAATTTTGTTCAGTTGGGTGTTTAATTCTGGTCAATTTGATACATGTTTTTTAATTTTATGATTTAATTTGGAATTATTATGATTTTTATAAGTTCTTATTTAATTTAGGGTCTAATCTTTAAGTTAATTAAATTCCTTAATGAACTCTAAATTCAATAAACTCCTAACCTAAGGTAGGTTTTGTCACAATGTTCAAGGTTCCAAATTTTTATTCCTATTGGATGAATGGCTAATTTTTTATAATTTCCCTATGGTTCCAAACTTTGTACTTAAGTTTTGTCCTTTGATGTCACTAAGTTGCATGGGTTTTAATATTGGAAGTCATAACCCTTAACATAGTTACATAACCAAACACAACTTGCATAACATAAATAGGAATGTGACCTAATCCTAAGTGCACATAAGTAGATGATTCCCAAATATTTAGGTTAACACATTGCCCAATTATTTGGGAATTCACCCAAGGACAAGTTTCTTCACATTATGTCATTTATATAGTGTTGCAAAAATATAGACACTTACCATAACACAAGTCAATCAAGTCCAAATGCAATATAAAGTGCCTACATGATTAAAATGCTACTTAATATAGAGGACATATGAAAATGTCCTAGACTTACATTGGACTAGATTTACTCAAACATATATAGGTTCTAGCTTAAAAGTTCAATTAGGAAATGATTGAATGGTAGGATGACAAAATCAAAGTCCTATGAAAATAAAGTTAAATATGGATTAGCATGATTTGAAGTAAAGTATATTTAATAACCAATAAAATATAGGTTTAAAATTTTTGAAAATTTTATTGTATACATGAGAAAACATGCAAAATTAAACTGTCAAGTGTCAAAATATGTGGATTTATAATTAATAAAGTATTAATAAAAATGCCTATACTAACTAAATAAAAATTTACATTGATATTCAAATTTAAATTTAAATTAAAGAGAAACAAATTTTGAGAAAAATGAGTATTTATGCATAATTTTTGGATAAAAACTCAAATTAACATTATTTATCAAATTTCTATTAATTAAAATGCTTTAAATTAATAAAAATAATTAAAATAATAAAAAAATGTGATGGTAGCTGCTATGTTAGGCCACATAGCATCGCAAAATTGGCTAGACGAAACCATGGGAAAATCATTACTTGATGACATAATGATGATCAATGATTGCTCGGTGGCAATCATTGGCCAATAAATGGCTGGCACGATGAATCATCATTGCGGTTACTTCTTTGATTCAATAATGGCTCAGAGCGATTGGATCAATGGCTCAGAACCATTGGATCAGTCATGGCATGGATTTAATTAAGTAGATTAACTCAAGAAAAAATCTAAACAATAAGATTGCCCATGTAGTTTGAAAGAAATGTGAAATAAGGAGATCTAGACTGTTGATCTTTCAACTATGAAGAGCAATGATCCAAATTTCGTACACTTATATGACCTTAGCAGACAACCCTATGAATGAGAAGAACATTTCATTCTTTTTTTGGGACATTTAGGCCATTTAAGGCAAACTCACACACACAACGCATACACATAGACTCGAACCCTGGACCTCTTAGTTGGAAGTCTAAGCTCTCAACCAATAGGCCAAGGAGAGTTGTGTAACATCTCATTCTCCCAAACATCTTAACCATTTTTAATAAAGTTTTAAACTATAATCCTAAATAAGAGCATTAGTGGGGTTTTTTTGGTTTGGTTTAACAATCACTTTATGAAAAGCTATTTAAATTAAGGTGCTTCAATGTAGGATTTTGAATTTATTGGGATTTAACTATTTGATTAGAGAGTTTTTGGATTTTTTTGAGCTTATAGACAATCCTCATGCACTTACCTTAAAGAAACCAATGGTTGAAATGGTCTGTGTTGAAGCCCAAAGGGTATGGATGGAAATATGGCTAGGTTTGCCAAGAAGTAGCCTCTGATAGCCTTTATGTGGTATGTTTTGGTTAGAGCAAAAGAGAGGGTGATGTTAAGAGCTCAAACAAAAAGAAATACCAGGTGGGGAAACTCTAGAGGCTTATTATTTAGTGAGTCTTAGAAGTGGTGGTGATTGTTGCAACTCAAACTTATGAGTATATGTTGTTTGTTGATAAAAAACATTATGGGCACATAATTATATCTCCTAGTATTTGCAATATATATTTATTTTTGTGTGTACTAACATTTTAGGAATTCCATGCACCATCCAATAATGATTGAAGGCTCAAGATTAGGTAGAAAAGGTTATGTTGTAAAGATTTTTGTAATATTCATTGATGTATTTTTTTTTTTCTTGAATCATCCTGTAAGGGTGTATGCTAGTTTAGTGACCATGCATATACATACACAAGGGAAATGATATTTAATTAAAATTAGAAGTTTAAATTTTGAACTAATCATACTATATGATTTAGATTATACTGTATAATTAGCTCATATAACTAATCATACTAGACAATCTGAATCATACAGGATGATTAATTATGATCATGAAAAGTAGCTACCAATTATAATTTAAGCATGATTTTAATATTTGAATTTTATTCTAATTGTCTATAATGACATACATCATACAAGATGATCTATGACAATCAAGCTAAAATTGATCCTTTGATTAGAGGACTAAATATAATGAGATTGCTAGATCACATCGTACATGATGATCTATAATGATTCTAATGAATAATCTTTGATATTTCAGGGGATGATCACCCATCATCCAAGATGAAAACCATAATTTTCTTCTGATCATACAAGAGATTGTACTAGATGTCCCAAGGGTATGCAAGATGATATGTAAATTGTCAACCATCATCTCATATCATACTGGATCATCAATATAGTATCTTAAAATAATTATCCTGAATAATCTCATAATCATACTAGAAGGTTTATTTAAATACTTGAACTGATTGTACAAGGCAATGTTAATTATACTAGCTGAAAGAGATGTATTGTATTAATAGTACAGGATCATACTGTATAATTTTTTATGACAAAATAGTTTTTTTAGGTTTTTGAATCCCTCTATTTAAGCTTTCTCCAAAGACATTATTAGGGTCTTTGGCATGTATTGAGTCTCTATTCTTCTATAGAAAACTTAAAGAGATAACCTCGAAATAAAGAGAGCAAAGGGTGGAGTTTGAGAGGGAGAAGATCCTTGTTGGTTTAACATGCTTGCTAAGGAATACTTACACCTTAGTACTATCATATTCAAGGTTTGTCTTGTGGGAAGTTTTGGGATGAAGAAGATCTCTTTGGTGTCAAAGGACCCAACTACTTCACCGCACTAGGGAAGGAGAAATTGATTCCGTGTTCTTTGCCTCACTAGTAGGATGAAAAGGAGTCAAGGTTCTCTATCTCATAAGGTGGGTGAAAAGAAGTCAAGTTTCCTTTCCTGTTAAAAGAGTACAAACCTCTATCACACTGGGTTGATGGAAAGATTTTGTAAAGGCTTCTCTACCGAGTTGTGCGGGATAAAAGAGAGTCACTAAAGAGTTTAGTGCAATACCTAGAATAGGAGGTTATGGGGAGTGGACGTAGATTAGGTTCTTAGAAATATTATAAATTTTTGGAGTGTTTGTTCTTAGTTTTATTTTTTTGCATTTATTTTTATGTTAATTGTATGGTTGAAAATCTCTGTTATTCTATTATTGTGAAATTAATTTACTTCCGCATCAAGAGATAAAATTATCTAATTTTAGCAGTTGAAAAATATTTAGAAATGGGGTTTTTTCTTTGTGTTTATTTATTATTAAGAGGGTTTAAATTTTAAAAACTACCAATTCACCCCCCTCTTGGTAGCCTTGGGACATTTACTTAGGCTTAACAACCTAATTACTGGACTCAACACTAACAACCTTCACAAACTATCAAGTGGTTTCAGAGCAGGATTCATAAATTAAGTTTTAGAAAACATTTGGAAAAAAAGATCAATGGCTAACTTTGGAAATCTTAATACTACAAAAGATATTCAATCATGCAACCACCTTTATTTAAAAATATATATATATTTTTTTTAAATTTTGGAAAATTTATATGCCTACTTTCTTGCAACTAGTTGATTATCAAATATGGCATATGATTGATTATATTTTACTTTATGAATAATTAGATTAAAGGAGTGAACTAGCAAAGCGAACAATGCAGAGCGTTCTTAAGGAGAAAATTGGATCTTAACGGACTATCTTTTTGTGGTGATCGTCCGTCGGCCCAATGTGGTTAACGGAGGGTTGTGCAGTGAAATTTCCATGGATTCTGCATTTTTAGTTATGCATTGGATAGTGTCTTTGGAGTGGTTCTTCTTTGATAGTTTTCTTGGTAAGAGGTTTGGAAATGAGTTCTTATTTTTTTAGATCCAGGTTTTTGTTATCCTGAGTACTTTCGATGGATATGGGAGTGGTTGTGATTGATGTTTCTTTATGATGCAACTCATGGATTTTGAGTTTTTTATTTCCTACTATGAAGATTTATGTTTTGAATTGTATTGGCATATGATGCTACTTTTCAAGAAAGATTTTCATGAAAGTTTTTAGGTTTTCTTGGTCAAGATGGGATTTTCCAATGAAGTAAGTTTTAAACTTACTATATGTCATTATTTTGGGCTATCCCTTGGAAGGATGATCTAATTGTTGATGATTTTCTTCTTGGATATGGTGTTATTTTGCTATCTTGAGTCTATGTTATTGGTAGTTTCTTAGAAGCTGAAGTTTGTATGGTTTTGAATGATGGAGTTATTACAGCGTTTGTTCTACTTTTGTATGTTTTGTATATGGAAGTTAGTTTGAATAATCTTAGACATATTGGTGTTGGATTTAGGTAGGATCTTATCCCATCAAGGCAAAGGAATGTTATTGATTTGTTCTTTGAAGATCAAGTATTGTTTGTTCTAGACTAGAAGGAATTGGATATTACTCGTTTTATGTGTACCAGGGTGATGTTCATTAAGATGATTATCATTTAATCAGGATTTATTAGTATGGAGGTCGCATCTTAGCCTCTTGATAGAAGTGCTCAGGTTGTGAGATTGGAATTTAAGTTTTGTGGGATTGTTAATCTGTTTACTATGGGAATTGGCTTCTCTTTAGTTGGAGCTAGAGTTATTACATCATTGCCTTTATTTTGATTGTCCAAGGAGTATGTTGTTAGACAAATTGGTGATGGCATTAGGCGGGATCTTATCCCATCTAAGCCAATGAATATTATTGCTTTGATATTTCAAGATCATGTTTTGATTTTTGAAGACTTGAAGGGAGTGGAGATTTCAGATTTCTTGTATGTTAGTGGGTTGATTGCGATGATGAGTTTTTTGTTTTGGTTCTAGTAGTGACGAGTGGGTAATTTGGCCTCTTAGTTTTCATGTTATCAACTTTGTGCTTTTGCATTATGATTTTAGAGTAATGGAATTTGAGAGTCTATATAGTTGTCAATTTTAAACTGCTTGGGAATTCAGGGATACTAACCAACCTTTTTTGGTTGTCTTAAAAATTTGGTGTCCCCAACACCCCATTTGGTTCAAAGTGAGGATTAGTGGATCTTATTTTCATTGTCTTTTTTTTTTTGCTTTGCAATACACTATTTTTATTCTTTGTTTGATTTTCTTTAGTGCTTCCTTTTGCGTTGTTCAAAAAATGCAAGTTTTTTAGTTTCCTTTCATTTTTAGATTGTAATAGTTTTTCTTCTTGGTTTAATCCAATTTGTATCTCATCAAAACAAAAAGAATGTGGCATATGATTTAAACTATTATTCTGTACCATCACATATTATAGATGGAGTCAAAATTAATATTTATTTTACTGAATGGAATAGAATAGAATAAATAAATACTCAATAAAGTGCTAAATGCTTGAATTTCTTTTTCTATGCTTTGAATTCAGAAGATAATATGTGAATCTCTATATGTACTACTGACAAGGATATTTGGATAAATTATGCATTACATATGAAGGTACTTGTGAAGTCAAATAATCTATGTTGAATATTTTAATGCAAGATTATAAACTATTTTGCATGAAATCTTATGAGATTATTTTATACATGTATACATGGTTTACTCAAATTGTGACATCATTACATTCTTTGGGTAAAGAACTTTCAAACTTCAAAAAAGTCAATAAAATTCTACATTGTCCAACAGATTAATTTTATGCTAAATTCACTTTTATTTATGAATTAAAAGACTTAAATGATTATTTTATTGATAATATGATTGGCTTACTCATTTCCTACGAGCAAAGTATGAGTCAAAAGCTTTTGGATGCAGGTGAAACTATAGTACTAAAAGCTGAAGACATGGATGAAGTCAGCTTAGTAAATTATAAGAGTGAGGAGCCAACATCAATAACATGCAAATTGGAAAGTCTACTGAAGCAAAAGCATAAGCATCAACAAAAGTGGAACAAAGGTAAAAATGGAAAGAATGTTAAGATTTCCTCTAATGTTTATTGGTTTAAGGTGTAGAAAGCCTGGACATATAAAAAATTAGTGTCATAATATAGATACTCTTCATGTAAAGGAAAAGGGTAAAAATAAGCCAATTATAATAAGGGCAAAAGATAAAAAGTAAAAGGTCTCCAAGGCAGACCTAGCTTCTGAATCATCAGACCATGAGAAAGATAATGAGTGTGTTATAGTTAATACATGCATAAATATTCTTCATTTTATTTTTGTTCACCATGAAAATTTTTATTTTTATGTTGTTTTAGTGTTTTGTTATATTGTAAGATATTTATGTTTGTAATTTTTTTTTATTTTCAATGTATGTTTTTGAGAACACTATATAACCATCACGCTCAAATCACATCTCACATCATATATGTATAAGATAATCAATTACTTCTCTCTAATCACAGTTTTTTCTAAAAATAAAAATTTTCCTTCTTTTTAATTGAAATTTTTGGTAGGTGATTATTGACTTCTCTAAATAGTTAAGGAAGAAAAAATGATAATCATCCCTCTTCCACTAACTCCTTTAATGGTGTAATTTCTTTTTGAACAAAAAGAATTTTAAATTAAAACTGGACCAAGAAAAAGAAATATGTTTCATCTTTTTACAGTTCCCTATCTCATTTGAATATTTTTGCAAATCAATAATTCTATTTCAATTTTTTTCTCAAGCTGTCTGTCTATATCAGATGGATGAAGTTTTTATTTGTGGTTTGCTCTTCCATATAAAAGAGAGTGAGTTCCTCTTCTCTTATGTGTAGAAGATAATATCACAGCTAATAATCTTTAACAATATATGAAGGAAGCAAGTTTGTAAAAAAAAAGAGGCACGAAATGAGATCGAATTGAAAAGATGCACAATATTTGCCAAATAAATTGTAAGATGCACAAAGTGTATGAAAAGTTAAAAGATGTGCACATTGTACTAAATAGTGATAAAAGAGGCACATAATGAGCCCATAATAAATTATCTTCCCTTCTTATCAAGTCTTTACATCATAGACAAACTCATGTGCCAATTGATATCATCCACACTTGAATTTGAAAATCAAGATATACAGTTCATCACATTGCAACGCCATTCTCTCAAGATATATTTCTAAAAGGAAGTTTGAAAAGATTACATTTCCTTTCTAAATTATTTTATGAATTAGATTTTTATTTTAAAAAGGGGACTTTAACTTGTAAGGAGCCTGTGCTAGGTTTGATAAAATTTAAATTTCCAGCCTTTCTAGATCTTATCATAGTCAATTCATTTCTTACTAAGCTTTTGATTAAAATCAAGTGGTAAATTTTTCTTTCTGAGAAAATTTATAGAAATTAATAGATTATTTTTAAACATCATCCTCACCTCCACCTAATTAAGGTCTGTATGATCTTTATTTTGTTATGTGTGTTCCATTTTGTTTTTTCTGTGTTTCTCTTCTTTTTGATAATTTCAAAGGGTGAAAATTGGTTGTATTTGTATTTAAGTTGCATATGTTCATCTTTTATTTGCATTAGTTTATCTATTATATAGTTTCTAAATGTTTTTTTATTGTTAATAAAAAAAAACATTTTTCTTTCCCTTTTTTTTAATATAATTATCTTAGTAAGGGAGATATTAGAAGAAAATGTTTTTTTTTTGCATTTTCTATTTCAACCAGTAATATTTGCCACCATAAAAAAATATGAGATTGTTGCAACTCAAGCTCATTTGTTTATTTTATTTATGATAAAAAACATTGTGGATCATAAGATTATGTCTCCTATTATTTGCAATGTATACTTATTTTTTTTGTGTACTAAGATTTTAGGAACACCATGCACCATCCAACAAAAATTCATGGATCAAGATTGGATATAATATGTTATACTATGATGATTTTTGTAATATTTATTGATATATTATTTATTTGTTGAGTCAAGTCCTATAAGGGCGTATGCTAACTTGGTGACCATGCACACACACTCAGGGGGAGTAAGATTTAGTCAAAACCAAAAGTTCAAATTTTGATCTAATCATACTATATGATTAATATCATACTATAAAATCAACTAATCTAACTAACCATTTTGGCCAATATAAATCATATGGGACAGTAAATTATGATCATGAAAATTTCCACCATTAACAATTTAGGCAAGATTTTAAGATTCAAATTTTTTTCTAATTATCCAAGAAGATATACATCGTACTAGATGATCTATGACAGTCTTGCCTAAATTGATCATGTAATTACATGACTAATTATAATTAGTTTACTCGATCAGATCATATAAGAAAATCTGAGATGATCTTACTAGATAATCTTTGATATTTCATGGAACCATCCATCATTATTCAAGATGAAAACCATAATTTTCTTCTAATCGTAGAGGAAATCATACTGGACATCCTGAGGGATGTTCGGGATAACATTCAAATTACTGTCCATTGACCCATATCGTACTGGACGATCAATACAATATCTTGAACTAATCATCCTAGATGATCTCAAAATTATATTGGATGATCTATATAGATATTTGAACTGATCGTACAGTGCAATGTTGATTATACTAGCTAAAAGGGTTGTTTTGTAATAATCAAACAAAATAATTGTACATGATTGTAATAGATAGTGTTTTATGATAGAATTAACTTTTTATGGTTTTAAAGCCCTCTATTTAAGTTTTTTCCAAATACATTATAAGCGTCTTTTACAAGCAATAAGTCTTCGTTCTTCTAGAGAAAACTTGAAGAGAGAGCATTGATAGGGATAGAGGAAAGGGTGGAGTTTGAGAGAGAGAATTTCCTTGTGGGTTTCAAGGGAGTGTTAAGGGGGTTTCACATGGTTGCTCAGAAAGCTTGCACCTTAGTACCATCATATTCAAGGGTTTTCTTAAGAGAAGTTTTGATAAGAAGAAGACTTCTTTGGTTTTAAAAGACCAAGCTACTCCACTACATCGGGGAAGGTGAAAGTGATGATAGGTTCTCTGCCTCACTAGGAGGGTAAAAAGGAGTTAAGGTTATTTGCCTCACCAGAATGGTGAAAAGAAGTAAAAGTTCGCTGTTTGTGAAAGGAGTATGGTCCTCTATTGCACCTAGTTGGTGGAAAGATTTTGTAAGGGCTTATCCACCTAGCTGTAGAGGCTAAAAGAGAGTCATTAAAGAGTTTAGCGCAATACTAGAATGAGAGGTTCGAGGGAGCGTACATAGGTTAGATTGATTGAACCGCTATAAATCTCTAATGCTTTTATTCTTTTTTTTTTTTCACTTTATTTTTCACATTTATTATTGTGTTAATTGTGTGGTTGAAAATATTTATTTTTCTATTATTATGAAATTACTTTATAAACTCATCAAGAGATAAAATTATCTATTTTCAGATGTTGAAAAAACTTTAAAAGGGCATTTTTTCTTAGTGCTTAAAGAAATTTTTAAACCACCAATTCACCCCGCTCTTGGTTAGCCTCGAGACTAGTTCTATGGCTTCATAACCTTCACAAACTTTCAATGATTGATCAAAGCTTTTGGTCTGATGAGGACAAGTATCCTAGGCTTCTAGGTGGTAGGAAGAAAGCCTAGTTTAAGCCACATTGCCATTGGATGGTTGAGTAGATGGGGGAGACCATATTTCTTATTCCAAGTTAAATCAAGCCTTTAGCCTAGTTTAATGTGCTTTATGATAGCTTTGACTTTATTTGGGATGGCTAAGTCAATAGGCTTAAAAGGGAATTAAGGGGTTAAAGTCTTTTGACCAAATGAGCCTATTTGAAGCAAAGGTTCACTATTTGATAAGTAAATAGTCAACCAACAACAGAGGTGGAATTCAAGTAGTATTTGAAGTTGATTAGGTAGAATTCAAGTGATTCGAAGAAATACACTTGAGTCAAATGGATGGTTGAGTATTTAAAAGCCTTAAAGCCTTATGTTGACCAGTTTAACCAATCAACTTGGTTTGTTGATTGATGAGGTGGATAAGGGGTGGGGTGTTTGCTATTGAGTTGGAGTGAGAGGGACAAAAGGGTTTAAATCTAATATATAAGAAAATATATGTAAGATTTGACAAAAAACAAGAAGTTGGCTTGGTCAACTTTACCAAGGTTTTACTTATAATGGGTTCAAACATGCTCAAACTAGTATAAGATAGGAAAAATACCTTGACAAGGGTTTTATCAAAGATGTATGGTGATTTAACCAAAGGAATGGAATTTGATAAAGCATATGAGTTGACTTTAGTCAAACTCATCTAGATTTGACTTATGATAGATCAGATAATATTTGACTGAAAGGTTATGGTTGGCTCTAAATACATCAATTAGATTAAGTGATCATGAAGTTTTTGGATGTCAAATTGGATTGAGCTTGACTGAATGATATGGTTGGCTCTAAATACATCAATTTGACCAAGCTTGGACTTAGTTAACCAAATCATTTATTTATTGGGTCAATATGTCCAGTCAGCTCCAAACCATTGGGGGAACCGGTCAAAGAAGTTTGAATGAGTTTGAGGTTGATTTGGGGTTTTATTGAGTATAAATAAAGTTTATTATTGACATGGTCAACAAGGTCAAATCAAGGGCTAGGGTTTGGCTCAACAAGTTTGAATTGATCAATGGGGACCAATGGACCATACACACAAGAAAGTTCATTAGTCTGAAATGATCATTTGGACCCTTAAATGGAATTTTGTTCAACCATGGTTCACTTGGTCAATTAGGTCGAACCAAAACTTGGTTTTGCATCCAATGCACTCCTAATGATATTTGAGATTAATTATAAGAGGTTTCAAGGAATAAATTAATTGTGTCATGTTGAGTTTTGGGGAAAAGTCAAATTTATCTTTAAAGGGTATTTTGGTCATTTCATCCCCTAGTCAACTCTGAGTCAAATTAGGTAAAAGAAAGACATTTTACTGGTCAACATGTCATGTTGAAGGTCATGGGTATGGTCAACAGCCTTGGGGAAAGCCCGAAGATTAAATTCCAGAAGGTGAAGGGTCCAATGAGGTTGTAAATATTTAATGGTTTTGTAGTCCTTGAAAATCAATTTAATTTTAAGGGTAAGAAGTATCATATTAAGTCCAAATTTAGAGGGTTAACTCTAGGGACATGCCTTATCAATATGGAACTGACAAATCATAAATCAAAAGTCATTTGACTTTATTTCAAGGGGACTAAAAAATCAACTTAAAAGGCTTTCAGGACCTGGGCCCTTAACCTTAAGATTTTGACCTGGAATCTTTGGTTTAGTCGTAATTTTAGATTTGGTTGATTGAGTATGAAATTTCACACCAATCCTAATCAAATGGATGATTGAGATTGATTCAACTAGATTAGTGTTTGATTGAAAGTTAACCTAGATTGTTAGGATGGAAAGTGAACAAGAACTTAGACTAGAAATTTATTAAGAACTGGACTGGAGTTTTACTCCAATTTATATGATTAGTAGGTGGACAATTTTCAACTATCTGATCACTATGTAGGAGCTTAAAGAGATCTTAGTCACCTCATATGGAAATGCAATCAACAACATGCATATGATAATTTCCCGCACAACTGATCATCGACAAATATCCTAAAATTTCCTTGTACTTACATTATAATAGGCATATATCTATACATTTTGTATTGCATATAAGTATCTACTACACAAATATAGTATACAAAATATATGTAAAGTCATATAGTCACATTGACCTCGACAAGCATGTTATGAGTACACAACATCTTAGAATGCTACGTGGGCCAAGGAATAAATTAAAAGATAAGCTTGATCCTTCTATGTGAGTAGATAGGAGTTAAAACATCCTAAACTATGAAAAAAAATATGGATGTGGTGTCGACTGATATATTTATTTTAATTTGTTCATATAAGGCCTTCATGGTTCATAACCAAAACAATTAATTAATAAAAGCATAATTGATAATTAACTCGATCCTATGTCGACAAGTAGACAGAACTAACAAGGTCTAATCAATGAAATCAAAATACCTATAGGCTACTTTAATGATGTTGAATGCTAATTTTTATCAAAGGTAAATCCAAATATTTACGAAGTGCTCACAAATGCCCATAAAAATCTAAAGTTGAATCATTTAAAATTAAAATTAACCTTCAAAACGATCAAAGAAAAATCTAACAACTCTCCAACAATTTACTGAAGTGGAAAATTTTAAAAACAACTTTAGCTCATAAAGAGCTAATGCCTGGTCAAGAATATCACTATGATTTAATCTGAAATAGTTACTTTCTAGTGAGGATGTATCATTGGTCCTCTGATCGATAGCTTGGCCCTACGACTTTGTAAATAATCTTTAGTTTGGCCAGATGGCTCAACATGGTCATTGATTATGACCGTGACCCTTTTACCTAGTGGCTTGGTTAAATAATGTTGAGTCTAGTAATTAGGTTGTTAAGCCTAAGTTAATGTCCCAAGGCTACCAAGAGGGGGGTGAATTGGTACTTTATAAATTTTTAAACCCTCTTTTTAAAATTATGTTGAACCGAAATAAAAATGTTTCATTTAAGTTTTTGTAGAAAAAGTTTTTACTCTCCTAGTGTCAGCAGAGAACCCTTCGGCTGTTCACACTCTCGAAGTGTCGGCAGAGAAGCGGATCTCCTTGACAGATCTTCTCACAAGAATCTAGAAGGAAGAAAGAAAAGAGTGAAGTAATCCCAATTCACAAGTAGAGATTCTTACCTTTGAAATCCAAGTGAAGCCTTCTCGCTCCAATGGTAGGAATCCTCCCTTGAATGCTCTCTTCCACTCTCTCCTTGGCTATTCTCTCAAGAGGCACGAAGATCAAATAAAAAAAGACAAGAAAAACAGCCCAAAAACTGCAAGTTTTCAATTCTGTACGCAATGGATCGTCCCGTACGATCATGGATCGTCCTGGACGATTTTACTTAAACGATTTGAAATGACCCTATTTGTATATGTGTATGAAATGTCTTCGTACAGCTGATCGTCCCGTACGAACTAGGTTCGTCTGGTACGAACGGTAATTACAAGGTCGGTTCTAGAAACTGCTGAAAACTATTCTAAGTCGGTTAATAGTTTGGACGACAATTTGTTCGTCTGGACGAAATTTTTATAAAGGACCGATTATCCTGGATGATTTTTGATTTCGTCTGGATGAAAATTTTACAGAGGACCAATCACCATGTACGATAATTTTATTTTGTCTGGATGAAAATTTTCCAGAGACCAGATCGTCCTGGACGATATTTAATTTCGTCTGGACGAAAATTTTCCAGAGGACCAATAGCCATGAATGATAATTTAATTTCATCTGGATGAAAATTTTACAGAGAACCAATCGTCCCAGACGATAATTAATTTTGTCCTGGACGAATAGGACTTAGAAAAAATTTTCAAGTAAGTTCCTATTCGTTCCATGTGCTCAATAAGAGATAACTGTCTGATCGTCCAGTACGAATTGATATCGTCCCGTACGATCAGTATAAATTTTATATGATCTCCTTATGTGTGTGTATGTTTTTATTCACTCAAATTACAATCACTCCCTTTCAATTTAATTTCAAAGAAAAGTGCAAGCTTCAAATTTTACAAAGTATCTCATGCTGAATTTGATTTGAAGTCTTCGTAGTCTGGAGTTTAATTTTCCTAAAATGTTAGTACACACAAGAGCAAATACAATTCTTCTAAAATTGTTAGGAGATAACTACACATCTGAAAAATAATGTTTGGAATCATCAAAACTATACAAGTTGTCAAAATGTAAAGCATGCAAATAGCAACTATCTTAACAAATAACTCCATTATATTATGGTTATGGTCACATTCTGTGTGTTCCCTAATAGCGTCAAATCCTTGAGACATGAAATGATAAGATATATTCGATAGGGCACAAAGCCCTCTATTAGCTAAGGTGGATTCAATTTTGTCCCCTTAGACAAATATTCATCCTAGGTCTACAGGATTAGAGTGTGATTATAAGTTAACCTAGGGTTTGAGGTTGGAAACTAACGTAGAGCATGGACTAGAATTTAATTATGGACTTGACTGGAGTTTGACTAGGATCTATATGATTGCAAATTGGATAATTGTAAACCATCAGATCAAAAATTAAGAGCTCAGATAGATCCTGGTGACCTCATATAGAAATTAGGTCAATAAATGGAGCCCCAATATATATAGTATAATAAAGTTGTGATGCACATATTGGTGTTTATCAAATGAAAGGACAAAAGTAGAATTATAATTCTAAGGAAATGCATCACCTAACCCAATGTCTAAAGGTTGTCGAAGTGAACTTACACCTAATACATGGATTGAAGATGAATTTTATGGTATACATCACCACACCTCAGGTCTACAAGATATTAATAGAGGACTTATTTCTTATAGAAAAATTAAAGTTTAACTCCATGGTAGGCATCACCTAATCTTAAGTTTATATGATGCTAATAAATAACTTACACCTAACAGATAGATTAAAATTTAATTCCATGGCAGACATCACCTAACCTCAGGTCTAAAAGAATGCTGGTAGAGGGCTTACACCTAATAAATAGATTTAAGTTGAATTCCAAGGTAGGCATCACCTAACCGTGGGTCTATAGGATCCCAATAGAGGATTAAAACCTAATAGATAAATTAAAGTTAAATTCAAAAGTAAGCATCACCTAACCTTGGGTCTACAAGATGTTGATATAAGATTAACACCTAATAGATAGATTGAAGTTGAATTCCTAGGTAGGCATCATCCAACCTTGGGTCTATAGGATACCAATAGAGGACTTACACCTAATAGATATATTAAAGTTGAATTACAAGGTTGGCATAACCTATCATCAAGTCTACAGGATGTTAATAGAGGACTTATACCCCTATCTTCAATTTTGTAGGATGTAGATAGAGGACTTACACTTAATAGATAAA
Organism: Dendrobium catenatum; assembly: GCF_001605985.2. Taxonomy (NCBI): domain Eukaryota; kingdom Viridiplantae; phylum Streptophyta; class Magnoliopsida; order Asparagales; family Orchidaceae; genus Dendrobium; species Dendrobium catenatum. The sequence continues at coordinate 687,355 of NW_021320147.1, forward strand.
TTAAAATTGAATTCCAAGGTAGGGATCACCTAACCTTGGGTCTATGTGATGCCAATAGAGGACTTATATATAGTAGACAAACTAAAGTTGAATTCCAAGGTAAGCATCACGTAACCTTTATTCTAGATGATGTCGTAGGACTTACACCTAATAGACATATTAAAGTTGATACCAAGATGGTGCCTTAAAATACGTGCTCCATCACTAATAGATTATAACATAGGGAAAGAAAAAACAATCCCTAAGGAGAAGAAATTTAATTTTTTTGATTTAAGAGTTGAATGAGAATAATTCAAACTGATTTAAAGTAGTAGAAATTTTTTTATTAACCCAAAATTCAAGCTACAAGAATCATTATATTTCTTAAGGAAACGATCATTAATAGATAGCATTGGGTGATTTCCTTTACAATCAACTAGTTGATATGAGCCCCCTTCGTAGACTATCCCTATGATGAAGGGTCCTTTCCATGTTAGTTCAAACTTCCCACCAATCTTTTAGTGAGCTATGATAATCATCTAAAGAATTAATACCAAGTCTATCATTTGGAAAGTTCTAGGTTAGACTAACTTATCATGAGCATGAACCATTCAGGCTTTATATAACTGTAGACTCTACTGAGCTTAGAGATGACATTCTTTAAGGCCTTTGACATTTTCTAGCTAGAGTTGTGCATTATCTTTAGTTGTAATTTGATTCTGTATCATAACTTTGTGAAAGGGAATTTGTACTTCTAGGGGGAGTACGACTTCAGACCCATGCACAAGTGTGAACAGGCTAGATTTGGTTGGGGTCATATAAGTGGTCCAATAGGCCCATATGACTTTCACTAACCTCTAATCCAATGGATGTTTATTATCATCTATGATCTTTTTAATAATCTGCACCAAAGTCTTAATGAAGGCCTCAGCCAACCCATTAGCTCAAAGGTAATAGATTATTTAGTATCTTCAATCAATATAATGACACCTTGGCAAATTATTGATATTTATAAACTTGAATGCATACCCATTATCATATATGATCTTGTGGGATACACTGAATTGATATACAATATAGTCTCAAAAGTACTTCATGACATGGTGTGATGTTACATTTTTTAGGTAGATGTCTTCTGCCCACTTTGAAAAGTAATCAGATGGTACTAAAATGAAGTGACGACCCTTTAAAGAAGGGGTAAACCAGCCAGATAACATCCATGCCTTAACTCTCAAAGGGCCATAAAGTTATCATGGGTTGTAACATGTTAAGTGGTTGATGTAAGACCACACAATGTACTTGACATTGATGAAAACTTTTTGCAATTTTCATGCTATCTTTAATCATCATAGGCTAGTAGTATCTAAGTCTTTTAATTGTCAACTTCATATTAGAAAAATGATTGATGAACACCACATAGTCTAGAATGGACCTCAATTACAGTTTTTTACGACCTCTCATTTTTCTTAACAATGTTGCCACATCTGATCGAATGATCGATGGTATAACATATTATTCTTAAGTGCGCATGAGAGGGCATACTTATTGATTTGATTAGCAAGAGATTTATCTTCAGGAACTTTTCCTTCTTCAAGGTAGTCAATGAACGGCTGTCTATAATCGCCTTCTTCATCTTTTGATGAAAGGTAGAAAGAACTTATGGAAATTAAACTTACTTGTTATAAAAGCATATATTATCTTATTTTTGAGCTGAAGTAGGATAAATTTCAATTCCTCGGTGCCTCACTATAAAGCCAAAAAATTTCCCTATAGTGATGCCAAAAGCATACTTCAAAGATTCATTCTTAGGTTGTAATGGAAAAACCACTTAAAAATTACTCTTAAGTCATACATATGAGCCTCTTTGTCTTTTCTCTTGATAACCAAATCATCAATATATCACTCAACTTGACTGTTGATTAAGTCTTCAAAGAGTCATGGCCCGATGGTAAGTTTCACTCGCTTTTGCAAGGCTAAATGGCATCACTTTATAATAAAAGATTCTTATATGTGTTCTAAATATAGTGTTTCTCTCTTTTTCTAGGGCCATCTTGATTTGATTATAACCAGACGATTCATCCATAAAGGATAAAATGACATGTGAAGAGGCAATGTCCACCATAAGCTCGAGTATGGGTAAAGGAAATTTTAAATAAAACACCTAGACATTGAGAGCATTTATGGGGTGTTGTTGGTTTGGTTTAAAAATCACTTTATATAAAGCTATTTAAGCTAAGTTGATTTCATCTAGGGTTTCAATTTTATCAAGATTTAACCAGTCAATTTGAGAGTTTTCGAATTTTTTAAGCTTGGGGATAGTCCTTGTGCATTATGTGCTTGTTACTATAAGAATGGAGAGGGAGATGTTAGGAGCTTGAACGAAAAGAAAAACCATAAAGAAAACTTTTGAGGATGAGTAATGTGTGAGTCCTTGAAATGGCACCCATTGCTTAGTTAAACTCTAGGACTTTAAATCAATGGTTATGATTGTTCAGACCATTTGGCCTGATGAGGATAAGTGTCCCAAGCTACTAGGTGGCAGGAAAAATCCTCATTTAAGCCTCATTTCCATTGGATGGTTGAATAAATATGTGGGACCAAGTTTTTTATTATAGGTTAAACTAGGACTTTAGCCTAGTTAATTGAGATTTAGGAGAGCTTTTGCTTCATTCAACATGGCCAAGTCAGCAAGCTTGAAAAGGATTCAAGGTGTTGAATGGTTTTGACCAAAATGAGTCTATTTGAAGCAAAGGTAGACTATTTGACTAGATAAACAGTCAACCAATAGTTATACCAGTAGAATTAAGCAAATCATCCTGGAGAATATTAGCATCATCTTGGGTGATATGCTTAAATAAAAAAGAATCAACCGCCAACTCTTTTAAGCATGTTATTATTTTTAGACATTATACAGGATATCATCCTAAATGATGCAAGATAATTATGCATAAGTTAGTCTAATGATTAAGAAAAGCAATTACGGTTTGATTGATCGGTCATATCATCCTAGACGAATGTAGGATCATCCTGGATGATCAGTTAAACAAACCTTAGTTTCTTCCTGAATCATCTTGGTCTAACATAATGATGAGTTGGACAATATTTATTGATTTGAACTAATCATACAGGATGATCCATGAATTGGCCTAGACGATAAGTTATTTTTTTTATCATCCAATATAGAAAGTCTGGCCAAACAGAGCTATTCCCTGGATGATCCTCGACATTTTTAACTAATTATCAAGGATGATAAACTCATCATTCTGGATGATTAGATCAAACAAATTTTCTAATCATCCAGCCTCCCCAGACTATCCAGACTGAATAAGATGAATTTGTACTGATTGTACATGATGATCTTTATAGGTTAGTTATAATTTAGGGCAAATTTGAAGCCCATCTATATAAGATCTCTTGTTTACTCAAGATATATCTTTTGCTGCTATCCTGACTTGAGAGAGCCAAGAGAAGGAGACAAAAATCTTGGGAGAGAGAGGGAAAGATTGGGAGAGAGAGAGAGATGATCTTGTTAGGGGGAGTTTGTGAGGGGTTAATAAAGGTTTCTCCAAGAAAGCATCCGAGTCATCATTTCTAATCATCGTCCTTGGTTCCTTGGAGGTTTAAGAGCGGTCTACTTCAGCGATCGATCGAGGTTCTCTATCTACTTTAGGAGGAAGAAAAAGGAGGTTGAGGTTCTCTTCCTGCTTTAGGAGGAAGCAAAAGAAGGTCGGGTTCTCTGCCTCACTAGAGTCGATAGAAAGGAGTTTGTAAGGCTTCTCCACCTTACCGTGGGAGTAAAAGGAGAGTCACTGAGTGTAATGTAATACCCAGAGGAGAGGCTCCAAGAAGTGGATGTAGGTTAAGTTGACCAAACCACAATAAAATCTAGTGTGATCTTTCTTATTACATTTCAGCTCTTTTATTTTCTGCACTTTATTTTATGTGGGTGATTGTATGGTTTGTGGTTTTAAAATATTTCTAAATATCATGATTTTTGTTTAAGTAATATTAAAACTACCAATTCGTGCCCCCCGCCCCACTCTTAGATATCCTCCGGCTAGTTCATAAGGGCTTAACATCCCTAACGAACTTTCAAGTGGTATCAGAGCGGGATTCATAAAATTAATTTTTTGAAAACTTTTGAATTTTGATCCATGGCTAACTTCAGTAATTGTAATAATGCAGAAGGGTATTCTATTACCCGATCACCTTTGCTTGATAACATACCTTTTAATTTTTGGAAAACTTGGATGACTATGTTTTTATAATCAATGAACTATCGCATATGGAGGCTTGTTAAGGAACGATATTCACCACCAACTCATGAAATTAATTGAATAAAAATTGAACTTCTTTTTATTGAATGGACATTGATGATTGGGATTTAGCACAACTTAATGCAAAATGTTTAAATTTTTTTTTCTGTGCTTTCAAATCAAAAGATTACATGCATGTCTCAACTTGTGCTACTAGTAAAGAAATATGATATAGATTATGTATTACTTATGAAGGAACACAAGAAGTTAAGAAATCTAGGTTGAACATCTTGTTACATGACTATGAATTTTTTTGCATGAAACCTAGTGAATCAATTTCTGAAATGTATAATAGGTTTACTCAAATTGTCACCACACTACATGCCTTAAGAATATTGCTCACTAACTATAAAAAAATTAATAAAATTTTGAGATGCTTGCCTTCTTCCTTTGATGCTAAGATTACTGCAATAAATGAATCTAAGGATTTAAATACCTATTCTGATGATAACTTACTTAAATCACTCAGTACTTACGAGCAAGGAGTGAACCAAAGACAACTTAATGAAGGTGAGAAGAAGAAGGAGAAGAATGTGGTGCTAAAGGCTAACAATACTGATACTAATTCTTTCGAGTCTAAAAGTGATGACGCTGCCTTATTCATTGGGAATTTCAAAAGCTTTCTAAGGAAAAAGCAAAAGCACCATCAGAAGTTGAATAAAGGTAAGGGTAACAAAAATTTTAAAAGTTATACATATATGATTTATTTTGAATGCAGGAATCTTGGACATCTTAAAAATGATTGTCCTACACTTAAGGCTCACCCAAGCAAGGAAAAGGATAAGGAGAAACCCAAGTTCAGGAAGGATAAGAAGTGGTTTCAAATGGCATTATGGGCAGATTTTGCATCTGACTCCTCTAAGACTGAAGCTGAGAAGGAGATTAAAAACTTGTGTTTGATGGATGATGATCATCTTGGTCAGTTTGATCAAGAGGAGGTCTGTAAACTAACCTACAAGCAACTACTTCAAGTTTCTAAGAAAATTCATGCATCATATAAGAAACTTAAAAAATTACAAACTAGCATGAAAATTGAATTTTTAAATTTGCAAAGAAAACATGAAAATTTACTTAAAGATCACTCTACACTTGATAGCAATCACATTTCATTACTTGATGAGTTAAATAAAAAACATTCTGACTTGATCATTGAGCATGATTCATTAAAAGCATCCCACACTGCACTCAAAAATGATTTTAAAATATATATTAATGAATCTGAAAGTATAGAGCACTATTTGAAAGTTAATAATGCTATTTAGAAAGTACTAAAGCAATGTTAAAAACTAAATTGAAAGAACTTGAGGAAAATAGGACACCACCCACACTTGAATAGTTTTTAATCCTGATCCAAAGCAAAAAGTTTTGAAACATAGAAAGAGGCACTATATCCTGAATAAATTAGTAAAACCATTTCCTAGTGTTAGATGTTCTTTTATGTGGCATACTAGGAAACATTTCATACACTTTCACTATTCACCATAATACACATTAGGTGTGGAGGTCCAAATTGCATGATTTATATTATAATACACATGCATTGCATTCTTCTTTTTATAACAAGGGACCCAAACTTATTTAGGTTTCTAAATCTGATGTTTGATGTTTTTGTAGGTGTTCTCTCACAAAAGACCTCATGAAAGCATATGATTCTTGAATAGTGGATGATCATGACACATGACTGGAGATACCGATCAATTCATTTTATTGGAGGCTAGGGCTGGAGGCAAGGTCACTCTTGGAGACAACACCACCAGGAAAGTGATGGGCACATGTATAATCAGAAACTCCAAGAACCTTTTGATTAAAAATGTTTTTCTTGTAGATGGACTGAAGCACAACTTTCTTAGCTTCAGTCAGGTTTGCGATAAATGCTTCATCATAGAATTTTTGGCAAACACTTATATTATTAGCTTGAATAACAACACCATTTTGCAGGGAAAGAAGATTAACAATGTTTATATGCTTGATTTAAATAACATTTAATGTGCTACTTCATTTTACTTAGAAACTGTATTGATGAGTCTTGGTTATGACACACAAGGTTATGTCATGCTACTGTGAAAATCCTTAGGAAAGTGACCAAAAAAGACCTAGTTAGAGGTGTCCCAAAGCTTAAGTTTACTAAAGACCACATGTGTGAAGCCTCTCAACTAGGGAAGCAAGTCTAATCCTCCTCCAATTCCATTAAGTATATTAGGACTTCTAAATCCTTAGCAGTCCTTCACATGGATTTGTTTGGACACATTAACACTGCCAGTATAGAGGGAAAAGTCTGGATTTATGATTGTCGATGACTACTCAAGATTAACTTGGATTAAATTTCTATCACATAAGAGTGAGTCTTTTGATGAGTTTAAATCCTTCTCCACTTAGATTTAGAAAACAATAGGTTGTAAGATCTTGGCCATTCATAGTGATCATGGTTGAGAGTTTGAAAATGAGAGATTAGGAAACTTTTGTGAAGATAAAGGTATTAGTCACAACTTCTCATCTCTTAGGACCCCTCAGTAGAATGGAGTAGCTGAAATAAAAAACATGACCTTAGATGAAGCTGCTAGAGCCATGCTTGCTGAGTATTCACTTACAAAATACTTCTGGGCTGAAGCGAGAAACACAGCTTACTATGTGTTGAATAGGGTGATTGTTAGAGCCAAACTATGTAAGAAACCCTATGAGATTAATAAGGTTATGACACCCAACGTTTTGCACCTCCATGTCTTTGGCTGTAAGGTTTTCATTGTTAACAATGGGAAGTCACCCTTAGAAAAATTTGACCCAAAATATAATGAAAGAGTCTTTTTAGGATATTCAAGTGTGGGGAAATCTTTTAGGGTGTTTAACGAGAGGACATTAGTGATAGAGGAGGCTACTCATATAATCTTTGATAAATCTGATCCTAAGAAGTCTAGAATTAAGGAAGAAGATGAAGTTAGAGAGGTTATCGAATGAGTTAAAAATTTGGAGAAGAGGGTAGAGCCCCAAAACATTGAAGGAGTAGGTGAGATTACCTAAGGAGTAGAAAATACAAATCTAGAAAAAAAGGTAGAACCTAGATACACTTTGCCTAGAAATAAGTCATCCTAAAGAATTGATCTTATGAGACCCTTCTGAAGGCATTAGAACTAGGGGTGGACTTTGGAAGGAAGTGAATCTCTGAACCTTTATCCCAATGACTAAACCCACCAACATCAATTAAGCCCTGTCTAATGAGTTTTGGATCATAACCATATAAGATGAATTAAACTAATTTGTTAGGTATAATGTTTGGGAGCTTGTAGAAAGAGCAAAGGGATAAAGTATAGTTTAAACCAAATAGGTCTTTAAGAATAAGATAAATGATTCTGGTGTGGTGGTTAGGAATAAGGGGAGATTGGTGGCTAAGGGGTACAACCAAATAAAAGGGATTGATTTTGAGGAGACCTTTGCCATTATAGCTATATTAGAAGCCATTAGACTAATATTAGTCTTTGCTTGTTATAAGGAACTTAAGCTTTTTAAAATGGATGTTAAGAGTTCCTTTTTAAATAAGCTAATAAAATAGGACATGTTTGTAGAGTAACCCCCAGGTTTTGAGAGTTTCCAATTTCCAAATCATGTTTACTAAATAAAAAAGGCCTTATATAAATTATTACATGCACCTAGAGCTTGATATGAAAGACTTAGCACATTCTTACTTGAGAGGCAGTTTTTTAAGGGGAGCGTAGACACCACCCTTTTTTTTAGGAAAGTAGGAGATGAGTTACTCATTATTCAGATCTATGTTGATGATATACTTTTTAGATCTTTTAATAAAAAACTATGTGATGATTTTCTAAAATAATGAGTAAGGAATTTGAGATGAGTATGATGGGAGAGTTACCCTAATATTTAGGATTTAGCATAAGATAATTGGATGATGGAATATTTTTAAATCAATCAAATTACATTAAGGATATCTTGAAGAAATATGAAATGGATAAAGCCAAGTCAATAAATACTCCCATGAACTCCACTAATTAGTTGGATAAGGATCAAAATGGAAAATTTGTTGATCAAAAGAAGTATACAGGAATGATTGTATCTTTACTTTGCCTAACTGCTAGCCAACCTGATATAGTGATTGGTATTTGTCTCTATGCTAGATTTCAAGCTGATCCTAAAGAATCATACCTGACTGTAGTTAAGAGAATTCTTAGATATCTCTTAGGTACATAAAATTTATGAATATGGTATCCTAGGCACAACACTTCTTTTGAGATTATTAGATATTCTAATTCTAATTTTGCAGGATGTAGGGTGGATAGAAAGAGCATTTATGGGACTTATCAATTTATAGGATAATCTTTAGTCTCCTAGTCCAATAGAAAACAAAATTCTATTACACTTTCCAATGATAAAGATGAATACATTACCTTAAAGAGTTATGTAGCCCAAATCCTTTAGTTGAAGTAATAAATTATGTATTTAGGATTACTTGTATGCACAATTTCAATCATGCTAGTGCCATCTGCATCTCTAAGAATCTTATCCAACATTCAAGGAAACAACACATTGGCATAAGGCATAGCTTTATTAGAGATCATATGACCAAATGATACATTGAGTTACACCATATGATAATTGAGAATCAACTAACTTACATCTTTATTAAACCATTAGCCTTCGACACATTCAGCATCTTACTGACCAAATTGGGTGTTATTTACATAAATGCATTAACTTGATGCTTACTGAATTTTAAATTTTATTTTTTGATATGTTTATTGTTTTCTTTTCTTTATGTTGACTTTAGTTTTATTTCTTTATTTTTATTGTTTTTTTTTTTCATATTTTCATTTATGCTGTTTTAATTTTCTTCTGTTTTATTTTTCTTTTTTTCTTCTTTGATCACTACTGAAATGATATTGTCAGCCTTATTTTTGCTTTTTAAAATTTGTAGTTACTGTTTAACATCCCTAAATCAGTTAAAGGAAGAAATACTATTGATTATTTTCCTTCTTCTAACTTCTTTTAGTAGTGTAATTTTCTTTTCTAAATAAAAGTTTATCTTAAATTAACAATTGGACTTTGCGATTGAGATCTTTTCTATCTTACTACATTAATCTATCTTATATAAATAATTTTCAAAGTCATTAAATCACTTTTAAACTTTCATTATCTTGTTGTTGCATTTATCATATGAATTTGATTATGCTTTTTGGCTTACTCTTCCTTGTATTAGAGAGTGACTTTTTCTTCTCTAATATATGGAAGATATTCTCACAACTCAGAGTATTTAAAAGTTTCAAAAGGTATCTAGCTTGCAAAAATAACAAGAAAATAAAATTAGCCTAAAAAAAAAGAAAAAACTAAAAAGATGCGCAAGGACCACAAAAAAAAATTGAAAGATGTACAAAGTGTATTAAAAATCAAAAGATGCGCAAAGTGCACCAACCAATTGATAAGAGGTATAAAATGGGCCCATAAGAAAGCAAGCTTCCTTCTCTTTCAAATCTTTTAATCTTAGAAGAATTCATGTGCCATTAGATATTTTGAAAGTCTTAATTTCGAATTTTATGGTTATAACAAATTACTTTGCTATATTATTCTATAAGATATTTTTCTGGAACCAAGTTTTGAATAGAACTCTTTTTCTTATCCAATTGATTTTTCGGAGTTAGATCTTTATCCAACTGAAGTTAGAGAGGCTTTAAAGAAAATGAATGGTGGAAAAGCTATTGGACCTGATTGTATTCCAATAGAGGTGTGGAAATGCTTAGGTGATGAAGGAATTTCATTGCTTACTAAACATTTTAATACTATTTTGAAGACTAAAAATATGCCAGATGAGTGGAGAATGAGTGTGATATTTCTTATTTTTAAGAATAAAGGTGATGCATAAGATTGTTCAAATTATAGAGGTATTAAGTTAATGTGTCATACCTTAAAACTATGGGAGCAAGTTATGTAGCATAGGCTGTAGCGTGATACTGATGTTTCTCAAAATCAAATTGGATTCATGCCGGGTAGGTGGACTATGGAAGCCATACATTTATTAAGAGGTTTGATGGAGAAATATAGAGAAAATAAGAAGGATCTACATATGATATTTATTGAGGATGCCTGAACCATTTCCGTCGCATGTTACGGCGGAACTATTCTGGCGTACGGTTCCGGCGGATAGTGCGCCGGCTTATTTAAACTCAACAAAATTTATCCGACGGATTATATGTTGGAAATTATACCGACGATCTATTGTTCAGAGTGATGGTGAAATAGATGGAGATATTATCAACAGAATTCAAGTTGGATGGTTGAAGTGGAGGAATGCATCGGGCTTGTTATGTGATAGAAATGTACCCCTCAAATTTAAGAGACAATTATGTAAGATGGTAGTGAGGCCTGCAATGCTTTATGGTGCCGAATGTTGGCCATTAAAAGAGAAGCATAATACTAAATTAAGTGTGGCAGAGATGAGGATGCTCAAGTGGATGAGTGGCTTTACCCTTAGAGATAAGATACGAAATGAGCATATACGTGAAAAGGTTGGAGTAGCTTTAGTAGAAGATAAGATTAGAGTCTCCTTAGATGGTTTGGTCACATAAAACGGCGGCCTTCTGATGACATGGTTAGTAGAGTAGAGGTATTAGATTTGACTTATGTAAAGAAAGGTAGCGGTAGACCTAAAAAAACTTAATTAGAAAATATTAGGAATGACATTTCTTTATTAGATTTAAATGAGAATTTGACTTTTAATATGACACAATGGATAAAAAGAATTTATGTAGCCGACCCCACGTAGTAGGATAAAGGCTTGATGTTGTTGTTGTTGTTGTTGTTGTTGTATAGTATGCATTGTAAGAAGTTCGAGCAAGACTTAATGGGATTAGTTGTTCTATCATTTTTTGGATTTTGATGGTATTAACTCATTGATTCTTATAAATTTTTTATTCAATCACATGAAAAATCTATCATATTCATGCTTTGATTAAAAAAAACATTAAAAAAAACTTGTTTTCATTCTTTTTGTAGTTTTTATCATCTTTTTCATTATTTTATTTTTATTTTTTCTACTATTTTTTCTTGTTTTTGGGCCTTCCCTGATCATCTTTATCCATTCTCAAATCTTCAATTTTTGATCACATCATCCTGGATGATATTCCTATTATCCTAGATGATATCTTTACACCACCGGCCCTTCATCTTCCATTTGACGGCTGATATGACTTTTTTTATTAATATCACCATGGACGATGACCCAAACGATTTGATTGTATTCTGCTTCAATTATTTATGATCAGCCTGGATGATCCTCTTCATCCTAGTTGATCTTCTAAAATTCAGCTCAATTATTGATGTTCATCCGGATGATCCATCTGTTCGACCTGGATGATCCATGTTGCAAAGATGTTACTTGTTTTAAATATAGCTGATATGATCCATTATTGTTCATCATCCTAAATAATCCTCCTAATCATCCTAGACGATCTACTTTTTTAATGGTCGTCCAACATGACTCTTCGGAATGATCACCTATGTCTAATCATCCAAGACAATATCTGATTGTCCTAGATAATATAATCACCTTTTTTGACCAATCATCCTAGACGCAATAATTTTTCCGAATCATCCTGGTCAATTCTACGATCATCCTATATGATCGGCCAGTTTCTTTATAAATAGCTTCTTTCAAACATTTTTTCTCACCCCAAATTCCTCCATTCATCTTTGCTCTCACTCTTTCTTTGATTTTCTTATTCATGGTGGATGGAAAGGGATCTAGAATGACGGCTACAAGTTCTTCAAAGGCCACTATTCATTTTACTGAGGCAGCTGACCAAGTCCTCTACCTTTGTTACATGACAGCCGGGATCACCTTATCCTGCATATGCTTTCTTACCATATTCTTGATCTTTTTGCGCACACCTCCCACACTTTCATCCTTACCCTCGCCTTCCCCTTCAATTCTGAGCTGCTCATTAAATTATTTACAAGGCTTCAGATCAACTCTTCTTACACTGCATTCTAATCATACATCAACATACATCCTATTAAAATCACTTATAAGGACTATCACGAGCTCTTCCAATTGTCCACTGCTGGAAACAAGCTTCACCTCTTGTCTCAAGATCCTAATTTTGATTGAGCTCGTGACAATCACTTGGTGAGGAACACTTTTAACTCCTTTCATAATGGGGCATCCAACACCTTAATCAAGGATGCTAGAACAATTCAACATGTACTTCATATCTCTATTATTCCAAAAGCTTGTGATCATGCCCACATAACGCATCTCCTTTTGATCACCACTTTCTAAATCATGGCTCGTAGATAATTCAATGCTACTGATCTTATTTTTTGGTATATTGAGCACCTCACTAGCATTAGGGATCTAGGACATAGAAGGAAGCCTAACCTTTCCTTAGGACACATCATAGCCTATGTCATGGAATCTAAGTACAACCTTCAATATCCTACCCAACCTAACTTTCAGCCCACCTTCTACACCAACAGCTCTTTCCACATTCTTCACAGTAATCTTCTCCACCTGGAGCACGAGGAAGCTAAGGGAGCTGAGGAGGAAGTGGCTCCTACACCTCTTCCTGCACCTTCTTCGCTTCACCAGCACTCATAGCTGGATCAGCTGGTGGAGTGATTTAACAAATGGGAGGCTTGGTACAACTCCTTCATTGCTATACAGGAGTAGCAACATTTGTAGGATGTTACTTGATTTGATTCATATGTGGCTCACCAATAGCAGCGACACGATTAGGATATGTTCTGGTTTAGGGAGCCATTCGCTACTCTTTCTAGTTTCTTTCAGCTGCCACCACCACCTCCTTCTGATGAAAATGGCCCGTCATACTTATAGTTTGTTTTCCTTGTATCATTTTTCTGTGATATAGTTTATTTCTTGTTGGTAGTTTCTATTCTGTTTTTTTTTTTTTTAATATTTCCCTCTTCCTTTTTATTATGATAAAAGGGTGAGTAATGGTAGTGTTTTATGCTATTTTGTTGTACTATTTTCTACATAGTTTTTGTACCATTTGTTTATTTTTAGTAAAATTTGAACTACTTGATTCACATTATTTTTCCTTATGATGTTTCAATCAAACTGTTTAAATAAAATTTTTGCCAAATGTTTGTCATTATAAAAAAGAGGGAGATTGTTACAAATCTAGATTCAAAAATTAAAATTTTAAAGATAGAAAACATTTCTGACACTTCTATCTTTCTACGGCTGCCTTACTTATTGCGTATCTGTTTTTCAGAAATAGAATTTTGATGATTGCAAACACTTCTGTTTTACTTCGATTGTCTTGCCTACTAATGTTTCAGGACAACAGGATTGAGACTACAAGATGAAGCAGCTCAAGATTGGATAGATTTAGTCTGAGTCAGTGTGTAATGTACTTTTTCCCTTTCTTAAGTCAAATGTAATCCTTATGGTGCTTGATGCTAATTAACCTTGCACACACACACATGAGTGAATTTTTTGTCTAAACTTAGAGTTCTCTTTTTTGAGTACATCGGCCAGGATGATCCAAATATCATCCCGGATGATCCATCAAAAATAGAAACCCTGATTAGGGCATCCTGGTTAAGGTAGCCATCATTAAGCCGATCAGCCTGGATGATATTGTATCAGCCGAGATGATAGGCTCAAATCATAAAAAATCAACCGCCATGATCTATTTAGGTATTCTTTATTTTAGGACATCATCCAGGACCATATCCTATCGTCCTAGACGATACAGCATAATTATGCATAAATTAATATGGTAGTTATGGAAAGTAATTAAGGCTAATTACATGATCACATCGGTCGGGCCGACTGCAAAATCGGTCAGGATGACGGCGTGGATGATTAACATCCACCTACTTCAATTCAGGGCGATATCCAGGACGATTTGGCTGAGATTTGAACTAATCGGTCAGGACGATATCCTATCAGCCTGGATGATGTAACCAAAATTACTCTAATCATCCCAAACTGACCGGGCTGATTGAGCAAAATTTATGCTGATCGGCCAGGCTGATACCCTTATCAGCTAGGACGATAAAGTCGGTTTGTATAAAATAAGAGCTATTCTAAAGCTCTTATATTCAAGATCTCTTGCTCTACCTTAGAGAATACCTTGAGTGCTTCTATCTTGACTTGAGAGAGCCTAGGGAGAGGGGGAGAGAGAGAGAGAGAGAGAGAGAGAGAGAGAGAGGAACTTGTGAAGGGGGGTTTGTAAGATGGTTCACAAAGGTTGCTCCAAGCAAGGTTCCAAGTCATCTTCTCCATTCTTCATCCTTCATACTTGGGAGGTTCTTGGGAGGACTACTTCAGTAAACGGTCTGGGTTCTCTGCCCGCTTCAGAAGGAAGCATAAAGAGTCGGTTCTATGCTGCATCGGGGATGGTGAAAAAGAGTCTATTGTAAAGGCTTCTCCGCCTAGCTATGGAAGCTAAAGGAGAGACACTTAGTGCAATACTCGGAGGGTGGCTCCGAGGAGTGGATATAGGTCAAGATTTTACCGAACCACTACAAATCCAGTGTGATCTTTCTTTATTTTATTTTTACATTTAATTTCTGCATCCTTTACTCTTTGTATTGAATTATTTTGGTTTTAATTTTGTGTTTTGCTTAAAAAAAATAAAATACCAAGACTTTCAAGAGGTATCAGAGCAGGATTCATAAAATTAAGTTTAAAAACTTTTTGAATTTTTGATCCATGACTAACTCTAATAATCGTAATACTGCGGAAGGTTATTCTATTACCCAATCACCTTTGTTTAATAATATTCCTTTTGATTTTCGAAAAATTTGCATGTTTACATTTTTTACAATTAATTGATTATCGCATGTGGATGCTTGTTAAGGATGGTTATACACCTCCAACTGGAAAATTGAATGGCGTTACTATTCCACTTCTTTTTACTAAATGGACTCTAGATGATAGGCATCTTGCACAACTTAATGCAAAATGTTTGAACTACTTTTTCTGTGCTTTAAAATATGATGATTACATGCGTGTTTCAATTAACTTGCACAACTGGTAAAGAGATTTGTGATAAATTGTGTATCACTCATGATGAAACCAAAGAAGTTAAGTAATCTCATTTGAATATTTTATTACATGATTAGAAATTTTTTGTATGAAACCTAATGAAATAATTTTTGAAATGTATACAAAGTTTACTCAGATTGTTACTTCATTGCATGCATTAGGAAGAGAACTTACTAACTATGAAAAAGTGATAAAAATTTTAAGATATTCGCCTTCCTCTTTTGATGCTAAAATCACTGCAATTTCTGAATCTAAAGATTTAAATACCTATTCGATTGATAACTTACTTGGTTCACTCATTGCTTATGAGCAATGGGTGAACCAAAGAAATCTTGATGCAGGTGAGAGGAAGAAGGAGAAAATGGTGGCACTTAAGGCTAACGACTCGAACACTGACTCCTCCGGATCTGAAAGCAATGATGTTGCCTTAATCATGAGGAAATTTAAGATCATTCTAAGGAAGAAGTACAAGAATCATCAGAAGTGGAACAAAGATAAGGGTAACAAAAAAATTCAAGAATTCTAATAATACAATTTGTTTTGAATGCAAGAAGCTAGGACATGTTAAAGATGATTGCCCTACACTCAAGTCTCACCCAAGCAAGGAAAAGGGTGAGGAGAAACCTAAGTCCAAGAAGGACAATAAGAGATTCTAAAAGGCATTCTGGGCAAATTCTGCATCAGACTCCTCTGAGACTGAACAGGAACAGGAGACAATAAACTTGTGCTTAATGGCAGACAATAATCTTGTTGGTCAAAGTGACCAAGAAGAGGTATATGAACCAACTTATGATCAATTATTGGAAATTTATGAGCACATGCATGCTTCATATAAAAAACTAGAAAAATCTCATACCAGTCTGAAAGTGGAATTTTTGAATTTACAAAAGGAGCATGAAAATCTTTTAAAAGATCACTCCCAAATTGATAGCAATCACATGACTTTACTTGATGAATTTGATGCATTAAACAAAAAGCACACTAAATTAACCAATACACATGATTCTTTAAAAATATTTCATGCTGAGTTAGAAAAAGAATTAACAAATCTCAAAGTTTTTGAAAATAAACCATTACATGTTTTTCAAAACTTTAAAAGGAAGCATCACTATAGGAGTAGATTAGTGTATCCTTTTCCTAGAATTAGATATTTTTATGTGACATGGTAGGACACATAACAAATACTTGCAACATTCACCATAGTTCACATTGGGTCTGGTGACCCAAGTTACATGATTCACAGCATGCATTGCATTCTACTTTCCATAAGAAAGAACCCTAACATATTTGGGTTCTTAAATCTAACATTTGATAATTTTGTAGGCAAGCTCTCACAAAAGGCCTCGTGAGAGCATGTGGTACTTGGATAGCAGATGCTCTTGACATATGAGTGGCGATGACAATCAATTCATATTGTTGGAGACCAGGACAGGAGGCAAGGTGACTCTTGGAGACAACACTACCAGGAAGGTGGTAGGCTCAGGTATAATTGGTAATTCCAGTAACCTTTTGAATAAAAATATTTTGCTTGTAGATGGACTGAAACAAAACTTTCTCAACATCAGTCAGCTTTCCGACAAGGGCTTCATCATAAAATTTTTAGCCAATTCATGCATTATCAGCTTAAATAATAACATTATTTTGCAAAGAAAGCAGATCAACAACATTTACATGCTTGATTTAAATAATATTGAATGCGCTGCTTCATTTTGCTTAACTGCTGTTGATAATTCATCGTCGTGGCATAGAAGATTATGTCATGCCAGTATGAAACCCTTAGGAAAGTGACCCGAAAAGACCTAGTTAGAGGTGTCCTCAAACTTAAGTTCTCAAAAGATCACCTTTGTGATGCCTGCCAATTAGGAAAGCAAGTCAATTCCACTTTTCACCCCATTAAGGAAATTAGCACCTCTAGACCTTTAAAAGCCCTTCATATGGATTTGTTTGGACCCATTAACACTGCCAACTTGGGAGGGAAAGTTTATGATTTTATGATTTTCGATGACAACTCGAGGTTTACTTGGATTAGATTTCTATCCTACAAAAATGAGCCTTTTGATAAGTTTAGAGCCTTCTTCACTTGGATTCAAAAAAGGCTAGGTTGTGAGATCTTGACCATCCATAGTAACCGTGGGGGAGAGTTTGAAAATGAGAGATTTTGAGATTTTTGTGAGGACAAGGGGATTAGCCACAACTTCTTAGCTCCTAGGACCACTCAACAGAACGGGGTAGCTAAAGGAAGAATCGGACCTTAGTGGAAGTTGCTAGAGCCATGCTTGCTGAGTATTCACTTCCAAAATACTTTTCGGCTGAAGTGAATAACACAGCTTGTTATGTGTTGAATATGGTGAATGTTAGAGCCAAATTAGATAAGACACCCTATGAAATCCTTAAGGGTAGGATACCCAATCTTTCCCACCTTCATTTCTTTGGTTGTAAGGTTTTCATTTATAATAATGGGAAGTCTCTCTTAGGAAAATTTGACCCAAAATCTAATGAAGGAGTGTTCTTAGGATATTCTAGTGTTGGGAAGGCTTTTAGGGTGTTTAATAAGAGGACTATGGTAGTGGATGAAACTACTCATGTAAAGTTTGATGAGTCTGATCCTAGAAAGCCTTGAGTTGAGGATGATGATGATGTTGGAGAGATTATCACTGGAGTAGAAAATTTAGAGAAGAAGGTAGAGCTCCGGAACACTGAAGGAGTAGGAGAGGTTACCCAAGGAGTAGAAAATATAGATCTAGAGGAAAGGGTTGAACCTTCACACACTTTGCCTAGAGATTGGAGATACTCTTCGAGTCACCCTAAAGATCTGATCTTAAGAGACCCTTCTGATGGAGTTAGGACTAGACATGGACTTAGGAAGGAAGTGAACCACTCTACCTTTATCTCAATGACTGAAACCACCAACATAAACCAAGCCCTTTCTGATGATTTTTGGATCTTAGCCATGCAGGAGGAGTTGAATCAATTTGTTAGGAATGATGTTTGGGATCTTGTAGAAATACTTAAGAGACAAAGTGTAGTTGGAACCAATGGGTCTTTAAGAATAAGGTGTATGAATCTGGAGTGGTGGTTAGGAATAACGAAAGATTAGTTGCTAAGGGGTATAACCAAATAGAAGGGATAAATTTTGAGGAGACTTTTGCCCCTGTAGCTAGATTGGAAGACATTATAATGCTATTAGCTTTTGTCTGTTACAAGGGATTTAAGCTTTTCCAAATGGACGTTAAGAGTGCCTTTTAAAATGGGGAAATAAAACAGGATGTGTTTGCAGAACAACCCCCAGGTTTTGAGAGTTCCCAATTTTAAAATCATGTTTTCAAATTAAAAAAAGGACTTATATGAATTAAAATAGACACCCAGAGCTTGGCATGAGAGGCTTAGCACATTCTTACAAGAAAGGGAGTTTATTAAGGGGAGCGTAGACACCACCCTTTTTCTGAGGAAAGTAGGAGATGATTTACTCATTGTTCAGATCTATGTCAATGATATACTTTTTGGATCTTCCGATAAGAGACTATGTGATGAATTTTATAAAACAATGAGTAGGGAGTTTTAGATGAGTATGATGGGAGAGTTGTCATACTTTTTGGGATTTAGCATAAGACAATTAGATGATGGAACCTTTCTAAATCAATCAAAATACATAAAGGATATCTTAAAGAAATATGAGATGGATAAAGTCAATCCAATTAATACTCCCATGACCTCCAATGTTTAGTTGGATAAGGACCCAAGTGGGAAGTCTGTTGATCAAAAGAAGTATAGAGGGATGATTGGATCTTTACTTTACCTGACTACTAGCCGACCCGATGTAATATTTAGCATTTATCTTTGTGCTAGATTTTAAGCTGACCCTTAGGAATCCCACCTGACTGCAGTTAAGAGAATTCTTAGATATCTTTTAGGGACCCAAAACTAAGGAATGTGGTAACCTCGATGAATATTCTGATTTTGATTTTACAGGATGTAAGGTGGATAGAAAAAGCACTTCTGGAACCTGTCAATTCATAGAACAGTCTTTAGTCTCCTGGTCTAGTAGAAAGCAAAACTCTATGCACTTTTCATTACTGAAGCCGAGTACATTATTTTAGAAAGTTTTGTGGCCCAAGTCCTTTGGTTAAAACAATAAGTACTGGATTTAGGATTATCTGTAGGCACCATCTCAGTTATTTGTGACAACACTAGTGCCATCTACATTTCTAAGAATCCTATCCAACATTCAAATACTAAGCACATTGATATAAGGCATCACTTTATTAGAGACCACATGACTAAGGGAGATATTGAGTTACACCATGTGGCGACTGAGAATCAACTGGCTGACATATTTACTAAACCACTAGCCTTCAACACTTTCAGCACTTTAAGGACCAGATTGGGTGCGATTGACATTAATGCACGAATTTGATTTCTACTGATTTTTTATCAGTTATCTGCTAATTACTTTGTTTTATCTTTTGTTAGTTTTTTTATAATTATTTTCTTTGCTTTCGGTACCTTATTTTTTGTATGCCTTATTTTATTTTTCTAAATCATTGCTGAATTGATATCTTATGCCTTATTTTTGTCTTTTTAGAAATTTGCAGTCAATGTTTTACATCTCTTAATCTGCTAAAGGGTAAAAACACCGTTGATTATTTCTCTTTCTCTAACGTATTTTGGTGCTAAAATTTTCTTTTCTAAACAAAACTCTATCTCAAATTAATAACTAGATTTTACAATTGAGATCTTTTTTAACTTGCTACATTAATATAGCTTATATTTATAATAATCAAAGTTTTTTTTACTTCAAGATTTCTCGTTATCCTATCAATGCATCTCTCATATGATTTTTTATTCTGTTTTGTGGTTTGTTCTTCCCTATATTAGATAGTGAGTTTTTCTTCTCTAATATCTAGAAGATATACTTACAACTAAGAATATTTAAGAGTTTTTTGGAAAAGAATCTAGCTTGTAAAAAAAATAATAAGAAAAAGTGGCCAATGATGCCAGAAGCAAAAGATGCGCATTGACGCCAAATTGAAATATATATATATATATATATATATATACACACACACACACACACAGACAAAGGGTATCAAAAATCTAAAGATGTGCAAAGTGCGCCATTCAATGAACAAGAGGCATAAAATGAGCCCATCAAAAAGCAAGCTGTCTTCCTTTCTTCCAACTCTTAAAACTGAGAAGATTTCATGTATCACTTGAAATTTTCAAGGAATTGATTTCAAATTTTGCGATTGTAACAAACTGCTTTGATACATTATTTTTCTAAAAGATATTTTTCTAAAACCAAGTATTGATCGGATCTCTTTTTCTTTTCCAATTGATTTTTCTAAGTTAGGCCTTTTGATTTCAAAAGATGATTTTACCCTAAAAGAAGTCCGAGCTTAGGGTTAACATGATCAGATATTTTATCATTTTTTGGATTTTTGATGTGCTTAACTCATTAACTTACAAATTTTTAAATCAATCACATGGAGACTATATCACGTTCATGCCTTGATTTATATAAAAAAAAATTGTTTCTTTGCTAGTTTTTATGCCTTTTTCGTGTTTTATCGTTGTTACTTTCAATTGATTTTATTGTTTTGGGGCCTTCTCTAATCTTATTCATCCTTCCTCTGATTTTAAATTTTTTGTCAAATCAGTCTAGACGATATTTATATCATTTTGGCCAATCTGCTCATTGTTCATTCAAAAACTCCATCAGTTGAAATTTTTTACTTTTCTGCTCTTCATCGTCCTAGACGATCCATTATCATCCTGGATGATATGATAGTCCTCTGTTACAATCATCTTGATCGTCCTAGTCGATACATTTTTTATCCCGGACGATGCGTTTATTGGTAATCATTCCGTCTGATACACCTGTTTGTCCTGAACGAT
The DNA here is from genome assembly GCF_001605985.2 of Dendrobium catenatum. NCBI lineage: Eukaryota > Viridiplantae > Streptophyta > Magnoliopsida > Asparagales > Orchidaceae > Dendrobium > Dendrobium catenatum. The sequence goes on from NW_021320147.1 coordinate 708,562, forward strand.
AAACGTGTCTACACGTTTAAAATCTATAAATTAGCTAGGGATGATCCATTTTTGGACAATCGGCTCGAACGATCCACCTGTTAGGCCCGACCAATACACGTGGCTCTTGATTTTTTTAATAGTTAAAACCCACTGACGGTCTTAGACGTTAATATCAGAAAAAGGTACAAGGTCCTTAAAGGGACCTCCAGCTCACTACTACTCCGAAGAGCTACAAACAAAATCAAAAAGATAACTAAGAGCTGGAGTTCCCTTCTAATCCAAATTACAAAATACCGTAATAACATTCTACGAACAAAAAAGAAAAGGGGAATATAAAGCACCTTCAGCACAGCCCTTCCAACCGCAAACCTATCCTGCACAAAATGAGCGTGAAGCTCTAAAAACCTGCAAAAAGGCCTGTAAGGATACTGAATAAAAAATTAAAGAACCAAAAGTACACTAATGTAGAATTGAAAAAGTTAGGATAATTGGTTAAACTCCCTGGATGAATGAACTTCAGCTTGTTTTTATGCAAGGTGTTAAGATAGCCTTTGTTAATCCCATAACTACCAGCCATGTTGAACAATAGACAATTGATACTCAAATAATAGTCCCACCAATCCATCCATAGCTTTAACCAATACCAAAATTATAGTCAACACAGTCACACACAACACCATTCCGTCCATGCCAAAGCTTACCCTGTTTAAGAATATGCAAATAAAGCAAAGAGGTGTTAATCATCTCCAGATTCATCCCCAAGTAACAGTGAGAACTATGCTCATAAGTATCCAAACAATGAGAGACATAAATCTAGCAAAGAGCATATATAAACACAGTACTTTTCAAACCAACAACATCCTCATTAGGAGAAACCACAGTATTAATCACAATGCAGGGAAAGAAGCCCAAACAGCCCCAAAAAAGGCTGCAATTTAAAGTAAAAAGCCACCTGTACCCACATAAAAGAGCACAGTCGACTAGTGCAAAAGTCCCAGCCAAAGCATATAACCAATTTAAGAAACTCCATAACTTGTCCCCACTATACCCAGCCAAAACGAGAAAGGGTAACATGAGGCAAATCCCAGTGATGAAATTCATCCTACCATATTCGATAAAATCAGAAAATGAGCACTTGTCAAGCTGGATTAAACCATTATAAGCCATGTTAACAAAAGTTAACATAATGAAACTGGTAAGGTCCATGCTATTAATCAACTGAAGCTTAGTTAAAACAATAAACTTCGAAAGGATGAAAAGAACATCCCAGTTAACAAAAAAATCATCCATAAGAAGGAACAGAGAAAGATACAAAATAATTAAATAAATAGAGAAAGATAAAGAACAATATAATCCAGCAATAACAAAAATAACCCCATTAGTTAAACCGAATATAAGGGAGACCTAATCGATCCAGTCTAACAAGCCCCTTGATTTCCCTGGGTAACGAATGCTCATAGAAATCTATAAAGCCAGACAAAAAACAACCCATTTTGGCTAAGCCATCAGCCACCACATTACCCTCTCGCATAATGTGAGAAATTGAGTAACTGATAAGAGAAACACAATGCTTAACATCTCTAATCTTATAGAAATTAGAGGGGTTAGGAGACGATTTACCTTCAAGATAATGAATTAAAAGTATTGCATCAACTTCAACCCAAATTTTGGAAATGCCAAGAGAAAGACATAATTGAACACCAAAAAGAAGACTATCAATTTTTGCTTGGATGGCATTAATACCATATGAGGGACCAGTAAATGCCGCAACAACCTTACCATTATAATCTCAAATAATGCCACCACAGCCCGCACTGACATTATTACTAGAACCAACCATATTATGTTTGAAGTAACCAATCACAGGTAACCTCCAATGAATCAGCTTATCCTTACTGATGGTGAGAGGAGGGTTGAACTTCAAGCCAAAATCATTGGCAACATGAATGCTGTTTTTGAAGGATTCAGCATTAATTAATTTAGCACCATACAGTTGAAGAATCTTATTTTTAACTTTTGTAATGACATTTAAAGCATTCATAACAATATTATCATGTTTAGAAGCATTCCAACTATCCCATAAATACCAACAGATAATAATAGGGATAATATTTCTATTGTGACCTTTGGTAGGAATCAACCAATCTTTGAGAAGATAAGTAATAGACTCATAACGAGTAATAGAAAAAACATTAAACATATTGTCAAAGTGAATCCACACTTTAGTAGCAATCAGGCCATTGATAAACACATGGTTCAAGTTCTCAATATGATAGCAACATTGACATTTAGAAATAATATACAAACCTTTCTTCACCAAAAGAGAATCAACAAGTAAATAATTGTTTAAAATTCTTCAAAGAAGAAAGGAGTAAGTGGGAGGTATACTAGCATGACAAATAGAACCATAAAGAGAGTTTTTAGGAAAATTTTGTCTGATAGAATTTCAAACTTGTTTAGTGTTAAAACTACCATCATTAGAATGATTAAATAAAATTCAATCCTCATTCTCCCTGTGAATGGAGATCTTAGTGATTGAGTTAATAATAGAGTCCGGGAGAATATTGGTAAGCAAACTAACATTCCAAATGTCATTGATAATAAAATCCTTGACTTTCCAAGCAGAAGTGGAATGAGTATATAAGAGATTATCAATAGAAAAATTACCCAACCACTTATCTTTCCAAAAGAAAATGTTCCCCATACCCATCCCCCAGTGAATGAACTCTTTATCTTCCCACTTGATACTACAAAGCCTCTTCCAATTAAAAGAGTCCCCTTGTTTAAAAAAACAATTTAAAGGGTGTTTACCTACACAGTACTTACAAGCCATAAATTTAGCCCATAAAATTTTATTAGCTCTGAAAGAAAACCAAAATTTATGATTAAAAGTCTTAATCATATTAGTAAAGGTATGAAACCCTAGTCTGTCCTCATACATAGTCCCAAAACAATTGCTCCAAGTGCCCCAAATGATAAATCAATTACCATCCTCGAAACCCCAAAGGAATTTATTAAAAATAATCTCCATTTAACTATAGACATTAATTGTAGGGCATAAAATATGCATTAAATATATAGGAATCGAGCACAAAACATGTTTTATAAGGACAAGCCTACCACCATAAGAAAGAAAATTGAAAGCCCAAGAAGAAAGTTTCTTATGGATAGTCTTGAAAATCCCATCAAATAAATGAGAATGTTTCTTACCCTTATAAAGAAGAACACCCAAATACTACATCGGAAGAAACGTCTCTTTTAAACCAAACTTCCTTTCAATACTAGTAATGTGGCTAGTGGAAATAAACTTACCAAGAATAAAGTAACTCTTAGTAGAATTAAAAATTAAACCACTAGCATGCTGAAATGTACTAATAAATTTGAAAAGGAAATTTAGCATTTTAATGGAATCATTAGAGAAAATAATAAAATCATCAGCAAAGCTCAAATGAGTAATTGGAAAACCACCATTTATTTTATAATTCAGACTAGGGTGGATCCTAAATTGATTATTAATACCACGAGATAAAAATTCCACAGCAATGATAAAAAGAGCAGGAGATAATGGATCTCCCTATCTGATACCGTTAGAGGACTTGAAATAGCCATGGGACATACCATTGATAATAATAGAGAAGTAACAAAACTCAATACAGTTTTTAATGAGATTGATAAATTACAAATTAAAACCAATAAGTTTTAAAAATTTTTAAATAAATTCCCAATTAAGATTATCATAGGCTTTAGTAATATCCATTTTGAAAATAATGTTAGCAACCCTAGCATGTCACTAGTGTTTAATTTAATTTGAATCTCTAATCATCTAACTATGGGACATATGCATGTACACCATAACAATAAGATAGCCTAATTCTACTAATTTAGAGAGCTATGAATTTTCAAAATTTTGGGTCCAAAATGGATCCATCACTTTATAAATTCATCCCAGAGAAATCCACTTGATATCCGGACCAAGGAAAATTATAGATGATTCTTAAGATGTCTAAAATCTTTTCACCAAAAGTAGTGCCAAGTTTGACCATTGAATTGTGAGAAAATTAACAAAATTAGAATTTTAACAAACTTAAATATCCAATAATTCACTAACCAAATCTACTTAGATTTAATTTTTATAAATAATAGACATTACTAGTTTTCAAATGACCCCAAAAATACTTAATTTGATGAAAATTTGGATTTAATGTAATTTTTGATACTCTCAGTTGATCTC
>NW_021320147.1:718940-738421 GCF_001605985.2 Dendrobium catenatum
TAATCGTCCTGTATGATATTTTATTTCGTCTGGACGAAAATTTTACAGAGGACTGATCGTCCTGTACGATATTTTATTTTCGTCCTGGACGAATAGGACTTAGAAAATTTTTTCGAGCAAATTTCTATTCGTTCCATATGCTCTATAGGAGTTAACTGTCTGATCGTCCAGTACGAACGAAAATCGTCCTGTACGATCAATACAAATTTAATATGATATCCTTATTTGTGTGTGCATGTTTTTATTCACTCAAGTTACAATCACTCCCTTTCAATTTGATTTCTAAGCAAAGTGCAAGCTTCAAAAATTTCAAGGTATCTCATGCTTATTTTAATTTTAAGTCTTCGTAGTCTGGAGTTCTTTTTCCCTAAAATGTTAGTACACACAAGAGCAAATACAATTCTTCCAAAATATGTTAGGAGATAACTACACATTTGAACAATATTGTTTGGAATCATCAAAACTTCATAAGTTGCAAAAATGTAATGCATGCAAATAGCAACTATCTTTACAACACTTTCAAGCTCAAGAGGAGATTTTTTGGAAACAAAAAGCTGCTGCTAAGCATTTGGTTGAGGGGATAGTAATACTAAGTACTATCATGCTTTAACTAAAAGAAAAAGGATTAGGAATAGTATTGACAAAATTCAAAGAGAGGATGGTTCTTATTCTACTAACAATGTTAAGATTGCTAATTTAGCTAAGCATTGCTTTAAGAATCATTTCAACAAAACTTTTGCTCCTGTTCGGCCTATTGATCACTCTTTTATTCCTAACACTATCTCGAATGATGATAATGTGCTCCTTTCTAATCCTCCCTCTTTGGAGGAAATTAAAGAGACTGTGTTTGGGATGAATAGTGATTCGATGGCGGGTCCTGATGGTTTTACTACTCTTTTTTTTAAAAAAAGTTAGCAAATTATTTGTGATGATATTTACTCTGCTACTTTGGATTTTTTTGCGGGTAACCCAATTCCAAAATTTTTTACTTCTACTTCGCTTGTGCTCATTCCTAAAAGTAATTCTATTCAAACGTGGAATGATTTCCATCCTATTAGTCTTTGTACAGTTTTTTAACAAATTGCTCTCTAAAATTATTTTGAATCCTTTATCGTGTATTTTACCTAAAATTATTTCACCTTTTCAAATGGGTTTTGTGAAAGGTAGGGCCATTATAGAGAATATTCTTCTTGTTCAAGAATTAACTCAAGATTTGGATGCTAGGGTTTGGGGGGGTAATGTTATTTTGAAGCTTGATATTGCCAAGTCGTATGACAATATTAGTTGGGAATTCCTTTACTTTATGCTGAATCTAATTGGTTTTAACCATACTTTTATTAACCTCATCAAACATTATATTGAGAATGTGTATTTTTCGATCATTCTAAATGGCTCCAATCATGGTTTTTTTAAGTCTTCTCATGGGTTACGACAGGGTGATCCGATTTCCCCTACCCTTTTTATTATTGTAGTTGATTTTCTATCTAGGGGTGTCTCAAATTTATTTGAACTTAGGGGTCTTTATTTTAAGAGTTTGGGAGGTTTCCCGTTATCCCACTTATGTTTTGCTGATGACTTTATTGTGTTTACTAATGCTTCTATTAATAGGATTAAGAAAATCATGAAATTCTTCAATGCTTTCAAAATGTTTAGTGGTCTGACTTTTAGTAGAAACAAGTGTTGTTTTATTGCTTCTAAAAGGGTCTCCAATGATCGTAGTCTTGCTATTCAAAATGTTACTGGTTTCTCGTAGGCTAGCTTACCTATTAAGTATCTTGGTATTCCCTTGTTTAAAGGTAGAAGACATACTTTTTTGTTTAATGATCTTATTTCTTTGGTGCAAAATAAGTTGCTTATGTGGGACTCTAATTTTCTTAGTTTTGGTGGCAGGGTTACTTTAATTAAAAGTGTTCTTTGTGCATTACCTGTTTACATGTTTCAGACTATTTTTCCTACTCAAACTATTTGCAATACGATCCATAAGATTATTAATATGTTTTTTTGTAAAGGTAATCTCACCTCTTCTAAAATTATTTGGGCTTTGTGGGATAATTGTTGTGGTGTTTTGGATGAAGGTAAGCTTGGTTGTAAAAACCTCTTTGACCTTGCTAAGGCTTTCTCATTTAAATTGTGGTATACTTTACGTTCTAAAGAGAATCTTTGGGCTACTTTTATGACTTCTAAATATTGTGTGGGTAAGCACCCGTCTAATATTTCTCCTAAGCCGAGGGATTCTAAAGTTTGGAAAAGGCTTTGTAAGATAAAGTGGGAAGTTGAGCCTCATATATTATGGGGGCTTGGTGAAGGTAACATCTTTTTCTGGCAGGATAAATGGCTTGGTATGGATTCTATTGATTATATTTTAAACACTACCTCATCTGCTTCTGTTAAGGTTAATTTTTTCTTCAATAACAATTATTGGGATTATGAGAAGCTCTCTAACTTTATTCCTGATTGCATTATTTCTCTTATCCTTAATGTGCCTTTAAATACCTTCTCTAAAGATATTATTTTGTGTGATTTTTCTAAAGATGGGGTATTTAATCTTAAGAATGCTTGGCATTCTTTTAGGTTTAACGGCACTTTTGAAAATAATTTTATGAATATCTATCATTAGAGCATACCTTCTACGATTTCTATTTTTGTGTGGAGAAATCTTCATAAATTCATCCCTACGGAGGATAATCTCACTAAAAAACGGCTTTAGTTTTGCTTCTAAAAGTCAATGTTGTTTTCAAATTGAAAATATGCACCATGTCTTTATTTTTGGATCGGTGGCTATTAGAACTTGGGTGTATTTTGATGATATGTTTAAATTAAATTGTTTTAATACTCATCTCTCTCTTAAATTATTACTTAAATCTTGGTTTATTAGTACTAAAGGCCACATACGGAATTGTATTTCTTGTCTTATTCTTTGGTTTCTTTGGTTGGAGAGGAACAACTCTATTTTTAATGGGGTTAGGATGAACCATATCAATATTATCCAACGGGTCAAGGACAAGATTTTAGCTCTTGTGAATGTTAACTTGCTTACAGTTAAGAGCTTCAACAATTATTATCATATCACCTCCTCTTTGGGGATTGGTTGGATGAAGTCCCCTAATGCTTTCAAGGTTGTGTACTGGATAAAGCATCCTCCTAGTGTTTTTAAACTTAATGTTGACGGTTCTGGTACTGGTTGTGGTGGGCTGACACGTGATAGTAATGGCCATTTGATTATTGCTTTTACGGGCTCGACTCATAATGGTAATATTGATTATGCTATTGGTTTAACCATCCTTTATGGTATCCAACTTTGCATAACTTTGAACTTAATCAATCTGGTTATTGAAATGAACTCTGATTTTAACATTTCTCCCTTTTAGGACTTCGATGAGGTTTGTTGTAACCTGAACATTTTCTATGTGGTTAGGGAAATTAAAAGACAATTATTATTTTTGAATCATTCTTTTTGTCATGTCGATAAGACTGCCAATTCCTGTGCTTCTTTGTTGGCTAATTTTGGTTGCAACATTGATTATTTTTCTGATTTTATTCCTTCTAATACTCCTGCCCATCTTAAGGGTTTACTTCATCTGGATGCGTGTAGTATTCTCTATGTTTGTACTTAATTTTGTGTTTTGGTTCTGGCTGGAGTGGGTTCTTTGGCTTTTGGACCTCGTTGTTTTTTGGAGGTGCGTTTTGGGGAGTAGCTATTTCTATTTGCTCTGTGTTGCTGGGTTCATTCTCTATTTTGGGCTGTTGGTTTTATCCCATCTGGCAATTTATAGATGGTCTTGTTGATATCATTTTTGTGATTTCTTCTTGGCCTCTGGGTACTTTGTTGTTTACAGATTATTTTCTGTTATCTGCTGGTTGCCGAGGTTGTCTGTCGGGTTGTATTGTTTTGGCCATTTATCCTGTTCCTATCTGCATTTTCGGGGCCCTTTTTGCTGGAACGCTCGGAGTTTTAGGTGTCTGCTTGGACTTCTGGAACATGGTGTTGCTTATGGTTTTTTTGGTTCATTGCTGCCTGTTTTTCGTGACCAATGATACTGCTAATTTCATTGTGAATTGCGACTTGAGCAATGATTTTACTGGTTTATATGCTGATGGTTCACCCCGTTGTTTGGTCTTCTACCTTCGATTGGTGGAGTGTTGGGGGTAATTGTGCTGATGTTCTTAGGGATTTTGTTATTTTTGCTGGTGTTTTTCGGTAGTAGTCAGGCTGTAGGTGGATTTATTTATTGATTATTACTTTTGGGGGGATTATTATGGTTCGTTTCCTCTACCTTTTGTTGTTGCTTCATGTTAATTAGCTGCAGCTAATTTGGGTTGGTTGCTCTAAACTGTTGCTTACCTGGTATGATTCTGAGAAGTGGTGTAATCAGTGGATGGGCTTATTTGGTGTGGATTTTGAGGTTGATGAAGGTAGGATTGAGCGGCTTGTAGAGGTTCCAAATGAGGCTTTTTGCAATTTATATCTGAGCTCGCAAAGTCCTAATTCCAATTTTGGCTTTACTTGGCACATCCTTTTTTTGCTTTATTTTCTTTCACGATACTTATTTATACCTTTATGATTATCTCAATTGTTGGGGGTGGTGTAGGTTCTTGGTTTCCTATTTCTCATTTTTGCAGGAGGATCGTTGCTTGGAGAAGCTGTTGGATTTTTGGAGAAAGACTGGGCTTCATTCCTATCTTCTTCTCTTTCTTTTTTGGATGCTTGTCTATAGCATCAGTAGATTGTATTTAGGTCCCTTCCTTTTTTGTTGTGGGGTGTTAATCACCTCGTTAGTTTTCTTTTTGCTTTGTTTTGTGGCTCTGTTGAGCTTTAGTGAGCTGATGACCCCCTTTTTTATCATTTTCATTATTTTTTATTTTTAACACGTAAGCCTTGTCAGGGTTTCTTTAAAAAAAAAATAAATAACAAGATATATGATTGTAGAAAGCAAAGAATTTAAGTTGATATGATCACCAGCTTTTAGAATAATTGAAGTTCTTGATACTTGCTGGATGATCCTAGCATTATTATTCAAGGTGTACACATGAGATAGATGATTGATTGAAGCAACGCCTCTAAGGGTTTGATTAATTATAGATGATTGATTGTGTGTGCCCTCACCCCTTGTGTTCTAAGGTGTGGGTAGGTGCCTAAATCTTCCTTGGTGATCTCTACTCTTTATTTAAAAACATAAGATGACATCTTGGTATGATTTTCATTCATTTTCAAATTGGCAAGAAAATAGTGAAATGTGTCATGATGGAAAGCATAGATTAATGTGAGAATGAAAGAGAATTGAGTAGAATCAAAAAGAGACATTATAGAAAAGTTAGTGTCTCTTTGGATAAGGAGATGAGATGGAGTCATCTTCATCTCAAAGAAATGCAAGTAAGCTTCTTCATTCTCTTTAAAAAGGAAGTTCTCATCTAGTTGACTAGAATGAGAGGAAGTGGCTTTGGAGGTTCGTGCCCGCTTACTCTTGCTTACCACTTCGAAGTTTGAACAAAAGATGGTTTGACATTGAAATAGATTGTAAAGAAAAACCATCAAATACCTTCCATTTAAAAAAAAATGGTTTGATTATATTGTATGAGATAGGGTTTGTACGTATGACTATGTGATCGTACGGGACAAAAATTGTTTCGTACATATGAACGAAAACTGTCAAAAATTATTTCCTAAACTGCCTTTACCGAAGAGTCGTTTCATACAGTTTTTTGACCAAGATGATCGTAAAGAAAAACTTGTGTTAGTCCAGGATGACCAGACAATAATGATTGTATTCCGGCAATTAAGTTCATCCACATAAAGAATGAGAACAGGATCGTACAGACAAATAGATGTTCATCCAGGATGATCTTTAAAAATAACTACATTTGAATTTCTTCCCTATTCATACAGACAAAAAATGAAGTATTCATGTAGTACGATGATGCATTTTTATAGTACAATTTGTTTAAAAAAATACATTTTTTCTTACAAACATTAAAAAATTATCACGCAAAATCTAGTGATATCGTATAGTATGAAAGTGGTTCATACAGTACAACTTAAGAAGAAATTTTTATATTTGGACATAATAATCTTGACTCCTTTTCAAAAATAAGTCATAACAAGGTCCATGAGACACAAAAACAAAAACAATAATAATTTAAAAGAAAAAATTAAACCCGAAAAAAAGAAAAACCAAAATCAACCAACAAATGAAAACCAATTGCAAACAATAATACAATATAAATGCCAACAGTAAGATACATTACAAATGGTTTTTGTTGAATTTCAATTCTCAAGCTTGAATATCAATTACACCTAATCTGGTTCTTATGGTGTTAAACGTTTCAAAAGAAAATGATTTTGTAAAAATGTCTGCAAGTTGATTTTCAGTAGCTATATGCTGTAGCTTAATTTCTCCTTTAGTCACATGATCTCTAATGAAGTGATGCCTTATATCTATATGCTTGGTACTAAAATATTGAATAAGATTCTTTGAAATGCATATGGAACTTATATTATTATAAAAAATTGGAATAGTGCCAATGGAAAATCCTAAATCATTAAGTTGTTGTTTTAACTAAAGAACCTCATTCACACAACAGCCTAAGGCGATGTATTATACTTCAACAGTAGAAAGGGCCATTGAATTTTATTTTTTGCTAGAATTGGAAACTAAAGAGTTTCCAATGAATTGATAAGTTATATAAGTACTTTTTTATTAACCTTATATCCTACAAAATTTAAATCAAAATATCCAATAATTTCAAAAGAAGAGTTGTGCCTTGGATACTATATCCCTAAGTTTTGAGTTCCACAAAAATATCATAGAATTCTTTTAACAGTAGTCAAATGAGATTCCTTTGGATTAACTTGAAATCTAGTACAAAGATAAATATTAAACATGATATATGGTCTGCTAGTAATTAAGTAAAGTAATGATCTAATTATTCCTCTAAATTTCTTTTGATCAACAGATTTTCCATTAGAGTCATTTTCTACCTTTACTGAGGAATACATTAGTATACATATTGATTTAGCTTTATCCATTTCATATTTCTTAAGAATATCCTTAATATATTTTGACTGACTCAAAAATATGCCATCCTTTTTCTACTTTATGTTAAAACAAGAAAGTAACTCAAGTCTCTCATCAAACTCATTTCAAATTCATTACTAATTATTTTTGAAAAATCATCACAAAAGACTTTTTTAGTGGATCTAAATAAGATATCATCACCATATATTCGAACACTGAGTATATCATATCCTACTCTTTTTAAGAAGAGTGTGGTGTCCACACTTCCTTTAACAAATGATCTTTCTAGTAGGAACGAGCTTAGTTTATCATACCAAACCCTAGGTGTCTGTTTTAGTCCATATAATTCCTTTTTTAATGTAAACATATGTTTAGGGAATTGTGAATTTTTAAAACCTAGTGGTTGCTCAACATAAACATCATCTCATATAACCCCATTAAGAAAGACACTTTTAACATCCATTTGAAATAATTTAAAACCTTTAAAAAACGCATAGGCTAGTGTTACCCTTATCGCTTCAAGTCTACCTATAGGAGCAATCATTTCTTTGAAGTCAATCCCTTTTACTTGATTATATTCCTTGGCCCCAAATCTTGCATTATTCCTAACCACTACACCTTATTCATTCATCTTATTTATGAAAACCCACTTAATTCTATCAACACTTTAATTTTTAGGTCTTTAAATTAACTACCAAATATTATTTATAATAAATTGATTTAATTATTTCTACATGGCTAAAATCCAAAATTTATCAAAAGTGCTTTATTTATATTAATGGGCTCAATCATTGAAATAAAAGATGAGTGGTTCATTTCTTTGCTAAGTCCATGCCGAGTCCTAACACCTTCACTCTGGTCTCCTAAGATTAGTTCTTTAGGATTGCTTTTAGGTAATTTTAAATCTTTAGACAAAGCATTCTCTATTTCAACCTTTTCTTCAAGATTTGCATTTTCAATACTTTGGATTATTTCTTTGACATCTTTTTCTTCCAACTTTAACCCTTCTAAAATGTTAGATTCATCAAAAACTACATGGTTAGACTCCTCAACTACCAAAGTCCTGCTGTTAAAAACTCTATAGGATTTTCCAACACTTGAATATCGCAGAAACATTTGCTCATCAAATTTAGGATCAAATTTTCATAAAAGAGTTTTACCATTGTTATGAATAAATACCTTATATCCAAAGACATATAGATGTGAAAGGTTAGGTATTCTTCCCTAAAAAAGTTCATAGGGTATTTTATTCAACTTATATCTAATATTCACCCTATTCAAAACATAATAAGTTGTAATAATTACTTTGGCCCAAAAATATTTAGAAAGCAAATATTCATATAATATGGCTCTAGCAGCTTCTATCAAGATTCAGTTCTTCTTCTCAATAACCCCATTCTATTGAGGGGTCCTAGGTGCTAAAAAGTTGTGATCAATTTCTCCCTCTTTACAAAATCTTTAAATTTTTCATTTTCAATTCTCCTTCATTATCACTTTCAATTGATAGAATTTCATAACCTAGCTTCCTCTGAATCCAAGTAGAAAAATTTATAAACTCTTAAAATGATTCAATCTTATATGATAAGAATCTAATCGAAGTGGTTCTTGAATAATCATAATAATTACATACCCAAAAAATTTCCCACTTAAACTTACCATGCTAACCAGTCCAAAAAGATATATGTGTATGACTTCTAGTGGTTTGCTAGTTTTGAGATCTTTAATTGAATAAAAGGACTTGACTTATTTTCCTAATTAACATGCATCATATAGGTGGTCTTTAGTGAAGTCTAATTTGGGTATTCCTCTAACAAATTCTTTTTGGGTAACCTCCTATTATTTTTTATGCTGGCATGACAAAATCTTCTATGCCAAAACCAAGATTCATCAGTGATATTTTTGAGACATTAGAAGATTTAACATAATTTAAATCAAGCATGTATACATTATTTACACAATTTTTATGCAACACATCTATTCTATTTAGGCTTTTAATACATCTTGTAGGTAAAAATTTAATGTTAAAACCTCATCACAAAGCTGACTAATACTCAATAAGTTGTGCTTTAAACCTTCAACCACTAAAACATTCTTAATAAAAAATTGTTCTTATTACAAATCATACTTGTACCTACCATTCTCCTAGTAGTATTATCTCCTAGTGTCACTTTTCCTCCAGTCCAAGCCTCCAAGAATACAAATTGAGTTGTATCTCTAGTCATATATTTCGAACAACTACTATCCATTGACCAAATGCTCTCACAAGGGTTTATATGAGAGAATTTATACAAAATTATCAAACATTATACTTAGAAACCCAGATAAATTTGGGTTTGCCTCTTAATAATGAAAATCTAGATGCATGCTTTATATGCTATGATTTATGCATCTTAGGTCTCCACACTAAATGTGTTCTACTATGAATTATGCAAGTGTGAGAAATATATCCTATCATTCCACATGATAAGCATTTCATACCACAAAAAGAATTTACCAATCTATGTGAGTTATAATCTCTTTTCCTAGGTTTTGAAACTTTACACTTTTGATCAAGATTGTAAAATTGTTCATGTGTAGTTTCCTTAAAAGCTTTCAGTTTTTCTTTAAGAAATAAGTTTGTACTTTCTAAAACTATATTGTCAACTTTCAACTCATATTCTCTTTGATTTGCTTCAGCTATAAACACCTTAAAGTCATTCTCAAGATCAGTATAGGATGTTTTTAATAAATCATATTTCTTATTCAAATCATCAAATTCATCCAATAATGTCATGTGGTTGCTATCTATGGATGCATGATCTTTCCTAAGAATTTAATATTCATTTTGTAAATTCAAAAGCTAAAGATTAAGATTTTCATGCAATTTTTTAAGTTTCTTATATCCATTATGAATTTTCTCAAAAACTTTAAATAATTCATCATAGGATAAGTCACATACCTCCTCTTGATCTAAATGATCAAGTTTGTCTGCCATTAAATACAAGTTTGTGACTTCCCCTTCTACGTTTGTTTCTAAGGAGTCTGAAGTTGAGTCAGCCTAGAAAGCTCTTTATACTTTTCTTTTTTCCTTCCTAAAACTAGTTTTCTCCTCGACTTTCTCCAAGCTAGAGTTAGCTTTGAGATTTGGGTAATCTATTTTAATATGTCCATGCTTCCTGCATTCATAATAAATTACTTTATTAGAAAATTTTGCATTCTTATTAAACGTACCTTTATTCCAAAATGGCTTTATTAGAAACTTTTGCATTCTTATTAAATGTACCTTTATTCCAAAGTTAACATCTCTATTTATTTCTTTTAAGGAAACTTTTGAACTACCTAGTTATCATGAGTGCAATATCATCTCATCCTCAAGCACTGATTGATCACTCTCTGAATCATTCACTTTCAAAGCAATAATCTTCACTTTTTTCTTGTCACCTGTATCAATTTGTCTTTGATTTACTACTTGTTCATAAGCAATTAGTGATCCAAATAAATTGTCGATAGAATATGCATTCAAATCTTTCAACTCTATTATATCTTTTATCTTTGTATCATAAGAAGTAGATAAATAACGAAGGATTTTATTAAACTTCTCTGAATTAGTTAGTTCTCTACCTAAAGCATGAAATGAGATAAAAATCTGAGTAAAATGTGTATACATATCAAAAATTAACTCATTCAGTTTCATGCAAAATAGTTCATTGTCATATAATAAAATGTTTTATCTTAATTATTTAACCTCATTTTTCCCTTCAAAAGTTATGCAAAGCCTATCCCAGATTTTCTTTCCATATTTACAGGTAGAAACACGCATATAGTATTCTAATTTCAATGCACATAAAAATTTATTTAAATATTTTGTATGTAGTTGTATTAAGTATTTTCTCCTTGTATCAAATCTGTATATGATGTTTCAACTCTAATGCCATTAAAAGTCTAGTAGTTCTAGTGTAACCTTCTTGTACTATATCCACATGCATTAGTCATGTGATTATAGAAAAGTAGACATGCAAGTTTTCCAAAAATTGAAAGGGATGTTATCAAATAAAGGTGGTCTAGTGATAAAGTATCCTTTAAGAGTATTACAGTTTCTGAAAGTAGCCATAATAAATTTTTAAAAGTTGTCTAAACTTTAATTTATGAAATAGGCTCTAATGCCACTTGAATGTTTGAGCAGGCTGCTAGACCTTATTAAACTATCCCAAAGCTAACCAAGAGGGTGGTGAATTAGTAATTTTAAAAATATCTTTGATTTTCAAAAATTATTTTTTGAATGTTTAATGAATGACAGAGAAATATAAAGTTGTGTAGTAAATTGATTATCACAATAAATATTTCAGCCAAAAAATTTTGAAGTGCAGAAAAATAAAAAATATTAAAAATTAAAGCAAATAGAAGAATACCAAATTTTTAGTAGTTTGATCCAAACTAAACATGCGTCTACTCCTTAGATACTCCTTCTTTAAGTATTTCACTAAACGAAAGTGACTCTCCTTTTGCCCCAATAGAAAGGTGGAGAAGCTTTTACAAACTCTCTTCCACCAATCCCAGTGCAATAGAGTACTGATATCCTCTCTTACCCTCCTAATGTTGGTATAGAACCTTCATCCTTTTTCACCCTCCTAGTGATGGTAGAGTGCCAAAGTCCCTTCTCACCCTCCTGATGATGGTAGAATACTATGACACAATGTTGAAGATCTTTTTCCAAAAGCCTCTAGAGGATATGGGCAAAATTTTAAAGAAGAAAAAGTGATCCTCATTTTGGGGAACATTATGAATACCTTACAACTCCCCCTCACTTGATCTCTCACACTTTACTCTCACAATCTCTCCCAAACACTCACACTCAATGCCTTTTAAGAGAAAATTGTAAAAAAGGTAAAGAGTGTCAATTTTTAGGACTCTTTTACATGAAACACAAGAAAAATCATCCAAAAAATTGAAAATTATAATTTAACCGGCCTAGGATTATATAATACGATCAAGGATCCTCTGTGCAAATTGTATAAAAATATATGTATGATTTTGTATGAACCTTATTTCATACTTTGTCATTTGTCTATATGAACTGACATCGTATTATACAAATTGTTCAAAATTGAACCTATTCGTTAGGTACGATCTTTTACGAACCTATTATGTACTTTATGAGTTATTTGTACAAACCGATATCATACAGTACGAAGAGTGCAAAAATATAAGACAATATTTGATTAACTTCTTTTTGGAGAAAAAAATAACAAATTATCCACTACGATTATAAATCATATAGTATAGTTAGTTTTAAAATATTATGTTTTGACTCTTTCTCTCTCCCCCCAGTATGTGTGTGTGCGCGGTTAACCAATTAAAATCACACTCTCTTAGACTCAAGAAAAATAATAAAATTTTAGACTTTATTTCTTGAAACCCTAATCTATTTTATCTTGAAGTCTAGAGTATGATTTTTCTAAAATGTTTGTACGCAAAAACAACAAACAAAAAATGTATAATATATGCTATAGAGGAATGATAAAAATTAATCAGAATAATAATATTTTTCTATCATAAAAAACACATTTTCAAGATAGATTCCTGAGTTGAAATATAACCTTCTCTCACTACCCTCAGGCTCTCTAAGAAGATACTCTATTCATTTGGGCTCTCCAGACCTCGCTCCACTTATCCCCAACTTGTTCCAGCTAGACAAAGCTAACCAACAAGATGATTTAGATGAGCTCAAGCCCAAGTTTGTCCAAGCCTCCATCCATTTGATCCATAACTCGTCTAGTCACGGATTCAACTAGAGGATTATACGAGGATATACTATAATTTTAGAGAAACAATTTTCCTTTCAATCAGTTGGTATAATCTCTAAAAAATTTTAGACCTAACTCACTAGACTTATGTTTAATTAGCTTTTTATAATATGCTTTTAAGCCATCAAAATTCTCACCCATGGTTTTTGTTCATGACTAGAATCTAGGTTTAAAATTTCATTCGATTTGGTTTGTCCAATCGAGCAAACAATGTGAAAAACCCATTTTGGGGTTCTTTCACAACGTATGCTTAGACTAAATTTTTTAGGTCATAGATCGCACGATCAATGACCCGGATTAAGCCATTCTGTTGCATCATTTGATTGCAAATTTGATCCCATGGTAAATCTTATCATCCGGCTGCATCTGGGTTGCCTGTTTCAAAATGCAGACGATCTAACAGATGTTAATCCACGATTATGTGGATTAGTGAATTATGTTAGAAGTTCAATGATTACCCAATCATTACTAATGCCATAATCAATGCACTACCAGAATTGATTACCCTGTGTTTTGGTCCACCCAACAAGAATGCGTTATGTGTCATCTCATCGCCATTTTTAATTTAAAATTATTTTAAATCTATTGTAGTTTCTAGAAGATTCAAAAATTCATAAAAATTCAAGCTTAATAAAAAATTAAGTGTAATATATCAAAAATTTTAGAATTTTAAGACATTTAATTTGGGATTATAATTTTTTTAAAATATATTATATATTTTAAATAATTTTAAAACTTTATTTTAAATATTTAAGTAATATTTAGCTAAAAATTAACTTAAATATTTTCAACAAAAACTCAATTTTTTGTTAAATAGTTTAAATATTAATTGGTTTCATTTAAAATATTTTATTTTTAAAATTAAACTAAATTTAAAGTTTTTTATTTAAATATTTAAAATAATTTGAAAACTTTTAAAATTAAAATACACATGTATGTATTTTTCAAGATTGATTTTAAAATTATATATTTTTAAATGTTTAAATGTTAAGAGATCCCTTTGAAATCTTAAACATAGGTTGAGCCAATATGAATAGGAATTATAGGGAAGGATTAGTGAATAGATGTGTTAATTATTCACTAATCAAAATCTTGTATGTTTTAATTATCTTTAATTTATACATGTGTAAGATGCACAAACCCACTTAGCTTAGGCTCTCCTAGTTTTAGGATAATTTTATGTATTCATATATGTTAAGTCCAAGGGTTAATTAGCAGAACTTTGATTTAACCATACTTAACTTAGTGACATCATTAAGGATAATAATTAAGGACCCATATCTAAAAAATATAGAATAATTCTAAAAAATAGGATACATATCCTATTGACATGAGATTTGAAGCATTTAAACTTAATAAGACATGTAGCTCATAGAAAAATATTCACTAATTTAAAAATCATTAAGATTATTAATTAATTACTTAATTAAGCCCTTAAAAATTCTAAAAATTCTAATAAATTATATTTAAATTTATAAAATACATCTAATAACTCAAATTGGCCATAATTTAACCTTTAATTTAAGAAAAATAAAACCTCTTTGAACTAACATCATATTTTATCTTTATTTAATTTTGATTAAAAACTAATTTTTTTTAATTTAATTAATTAAAAATAATTAAAAATTCAAAAAATTTCCCAATTACTTAAGTATCTCTCCTTAGGTCATTCCTGGTATTTGGACTTGATTTTAATGAGTTAGGAGTTCATTTGAAGCAAAATTAATTAAAAGCCCCTTAATTAAACCAATTAAATGATTCAAATAAATACTCAAAATTTGAAAAATCATAACTAATTATAAAAAAAATCCAGATTTAAGAAACTCAAAGGCATTGTACTCCGTTTTGAATGTGCTTTGATGGCACTTGAAAGTTTGACATGGATGTCAAGTCCTTATAAACTAGTCCCAAGGTTAACCAAGATGGGGGGTGAATTGGTATTTTAAAAAAATATTTCAATCAAAATACAATCTTAAAACAAAATTTAAGATTCACCACAAAAATTAAAGTGTGGAAACTAAATGTGGAAGCAGAAGTAAAGAACATAAAAATTTATAGTGGTTCGGTCAACATGACCTACGCCCACTCCCCGGAGGCGCCCTCTGAGTATTATACTAAACTCAGTGTCTCTCCTTTTAACCCCAAAGCAAGGTGGAGAAGCCTTTACAAAACTCCTATTTACCCACCCAGGTGAGGCAGAGAACCCAACTCCTATGCTTCCACCAGAAGTAGGCAGAGAACCCAACTCCTTTTTTTCCTCCTAAAGTAGGCAGAGAACCTAGATCAGATGCTAAAGTAGACCTCTCTAGAACCCCCAAGGAACTAAGGATGATGACTAGATAAGATAATGATGGATCCTTACTTGGATCAACCTTTGTCAAACCCCTCACAAACTTCCCCTCATAAGATTCTCTCTCTCTCCCTTGCTATTATTCTCCTCTTGGCTCTCTCAGGTCAGAACAATTATAAAAGATGTTTTATTGGGTAGAACAAGTGGTCTTAAATAGTAGCACTTTGGAATGGCTCTTAAATTCCCCAAACTAACTTTATCGTGTAGGATGATATAAATATCATCTTGTATGATCGGTGCAAATTAAGCTCAATCATCCAGGATGATTTGTAACAATTAGAAGGTTTTTGTTCATATCATTTAGGCCGATAGTATATCATCCTCTACGATCAGTAAAAATTATTGAATATCATCCTAACAATCGCATTGAATAGCAGTTGACTGATGTTGATCATCCAGGAGTAACTAAGGTTTTTTGAACTGATCATCCAAGCCAATCCTATGATTGTTCAGGATGATATGATCGGGTAGTCAAACCTTAATTACTTTCCTTAACTACTAAATTAATTTAGGCATAATTATGTTGCATCATCCAGGATGATGTCCAAAAATAAACAATACCTAAATAGATCTGATATATGATTCTTTCTGGTTTGACCCTGTTATTCCAGCCGATATAAAGATCATTCAGGATGATATGTTTAATGACAGCTTCCTTAACCAGGATGCCCTAATTAGGGTTTTTATTTTTAACTGATCGTCCAGGCCGATTTATGGATCGTTCCAAATGATGTGAGCAAAAACATAGAACTCCAAAAATAGTCAGAAAAATTCCCCCAAGTGTGTGTGTGTAAGGTTACTTAGCATCAGGAAGCACATCATTTATAATAAACTTAAGAATGGGAAACGTTTTACAAACTGACTCAAACCTAGTCTACCCTAATCTTGAGCTAGTTCAAATTGCAGTTCGATCTTGTGGACCTAAAATGTTAGTAGTCAAGGCAGTCATAGGACAACAGAAGTGTTTGCTATCATCAAAATTATATTACCTGAAAATAGATTCATAATAATCTCCTCCTTTTTTAAGATGGTAAATATTTAAACAATCAAAACTAAAAAAACAAAAATAACTATAAACACTACTGCCCCTTTTGACATCACAAAAAAGGAGGAGGCAAAAAGCTAGAAAGAAAATAATAAAAGCAGAGTTTTTTTTATTCAAAGCATGAATATGACACAGTCTCCATGTGATCGATTTTAAAGACTTATAAGACCAATTAGTTAACAACGTGAAAATCTAAAAAATGGTAAAATATTCGATCCTGTTAACTCTTAGCTCGGACTTCTCTCAGGGAAATACCATCTTTTGAAATCAAAAAACCTAATTTAGATAAATCAATTGGATAAGAAAAAGAGATCCATTCAAGACTTGGTTATATCTCATAGAATAATATATCAAAGTAATTTGTCACAATCGTGAAATTCAAAATAAAGCCTTTGAAAATCTTAAGTGATAAATGAATATTTCTAAGATTTACAAGTTTGAAAAAAGAAGATAACTTGCCTTTGGTGGGCTGATTTTATATCTCTTGTCAATTGAATGGCGCACTTTGTGCATCTTTTTATTTTTGATACACTTTGTGTATATTTTTTAATTTGGCGTCATTGCACATCTTTTGTTTTGGCGTCATTGACCACTTTTTTTTGTTATTTTTGCAAGATAGATTCCTTTTTGAAAGCTCTTAAATATTCTCAATTATGAGTATATCTTCTAGATATTAGAGAAGAAAAACTCACTCTCTAATATAGCGAAGAACAAACCATAAAATAGAATAAAAATTATATGATCAATGCAATGAAAACCATAAAACAGAATGAAAATCATATGATAAATATAATGACAGGAAAACGAGAAATCTTGAAGTAATATAAAGACTTTGAATATTATAAATATAAGATAGATTACTGTAGCAACGTAGAAAAGATCTCAGTCGTAAATTCCAGTTGTTAATTTTAGATAGATTTTTATTTAGAAAAAAAAATTACACCACTAAAAAATGTTAGTGAAAGAGACACAATCAACTTTGTTTTCTCCCTTTAACAGATTAAGAGCTATAAAATATTGACTATAAATTTTCAAAAAGCAAAAATATGATACAAAATATCATTTCAGTAGTGACCATAAAAGAAGAAAAAAAAAAGAGAAATAAAAACTAGTAAGCAAAGAGAAATAAAACAAAAAGGTAATAAAATAGAAGATTCAGAAATCAGTAAATAACAAGTTCATGCATTTATATCAATCACACTCAATCTGGTCCTTAAGGTGCTGAAAGTATCAAAAGCCAGTGATTTATTAAAGATGTCATTCAACTGATTCTCAGTTGTCACATAGTGTAACTCAATGTCTCCTTTAGTTACATGATCTCTAATAAAGTGATACCTTATGTGAATATATTTGGTTCTTAAATATAGATGGCACTAGTGTTGTCACAAATGATTGAAATTATGCATATAGGTAATCCTAAATCAAGAATTTGTTGCTTCAATCAAAGGACTTGGGTCACACAACTTCCTAACGCAATGTACTCAGCTTCAGTAGTAGAAAGTGAAACAGAGTTTTATTTTCTAGTAGAACAGGAGACTAAATACTGTCCTATGAATTGGTAAGTTCTAGAAGTGCTATTTTTATTCACCCTATATCCTGCAAAATCAAAATTAGAATATCCAATAATCTCAAAAGAAGTGCTATGCCAAGGATACTATATTCCTAAGTTTTGGGTCCCCAAAAGATATCTAAGAATTCTCTTAACAGCAATCAAGTTGGATTTTTTTGGATCTGCTTGAAATCTAGCACAGAGATAAATACTAAGTATTATATCTAGTCGACTAGTATTCAAGTAAAGTAAAATCCAATCATCCCTCTATACTTCTTTTGATCAACAAATTTTCTACTTGAGTCCTTATCCAACTGAATATTAGAAATCATGGGAGTATTTATTTGCTTGGCTTTATCAATTTCATATTTTTTCAAGATGTCTTTAATATACTTTGATTAACTTATAAAGGTTTCATCATCCAATTATCTTATGCTAAATCCTAAAAAGTAGGATAACTCTCCCATCATACTCATATCAAACTTCTTACTCATTATTTTAGAAAAATCATTATATAGCTTTTTATCAAAAGATCCAAAAAGTATATCATCAATATAGATCTAAATAATGCGTAACTCATCTCCTACTTTCCTCTGAAAAAGGGTGGTGTCTATGCTTCCCTTAACAAAATCTCCTTTCAGTAAAAATGTGCTAAGCCTCTCATACCAAGCTCTTGGTGCATGTTTAATCCATATAAGGCCTTTTCTAATTTGAAAACATGATTTAGAAATTGAGAACTCTTAAAACCTGGGGGTTGCTCTATCTTATTTTATTTTTCCATTTAAAAAGGCACTCTTCACGTCCATTTTATATAGCATAAATCCCTTATAACATGCAAAGGCTAGTAGCAATATAATGGCTTCCAATCTAGCTACAGGGCAAAGGTCTCTTCAAAATCAATCTATTCTATTTGGTTCTACCCCTTAGCTACCAATCTTGCCTTATTCCTAACCACCACACCAAAATCATTCATCTTATTCTTAAAGATCAATTTGGTTTCAACTACACTTTATCCCTTTGGTCTTTCTACAAGCTCCCAAATATCATTCCTAGTAAATTGGTTTAATTCCTCTTGTATAGCTAATATCCAAAACTCATTAGATAAGGCTTGATTAATATTGGTGGGTTCAATCATTGAGATAAAGGTAGAGTGGTTCACTTCCTTCCTAAGTCTATGCCTAATCCTAACACCTTCAGAGGGATCTCATAAGATCAATTCTTTAGGATGACACAAATAATATCTCCAATCCCTAGAAAAAGTGTGTGTAGGATCAACATTATCTTCTAGATTTGAATTTTCTACTCCTTAGGTAATCTCTCCTACTCCTTCAATGATTTGGGATTCTACTCTCTTTTCCAAATTCTCTCTAACACCACCTTCGTCCTCAATTCTAGTCTCATTATGATCAAATTCATCAAACAGTATATGAGTAGTCTCCTCCACCATTAATGTCCTTTTATTAAACACCCTAAAAGATTTTCCAACACTTGAGTAACCTAAGAACACTCCATCAAATTTTGGGTCAAATTTTCCTAAGTGTAACTTCCCATTGTTATGAATGAAAATCTTATAATCAAAGACATGAAGGTGGGAAAGGTTGGGTGTTCTACCCTTAAGGATCTCATAGGTGTCTTATCAAGTTTGGCTCTAACATTCACTGTTAAGATAGTTGCTATTTGAATGCTTTGCATTTTTTGCAATATATATAGTTTTGATGATTCCAAACATTATTGTTCAAAG
>NW_021320147.1:738521-741647 GCF_001605985.2 Dendrobium catenatum
GATCTTCCCATACGAATCTACTTAAATCAGTTGCATACGAACCCAATGTATTTAGGTACGAACAGACTTCGTACTCGATCATCATCCCGTATGAGCTATGTTCGTCCAGTACAAACAGTTATTTCATAAGTTGGTTTCGACAAACTGCAGGACATTACCAAAATTTTTAAAGACAGAGCATTTCATCTTGGCATAAATGGGAGTTCATCTGGACAATAATTTTCCAGAGTGTATTTTGTCATGGGACTAATAGGAGGTCGTCTGGACGAAAATTTTCCAGAGAGCATTTCGTCCTGGGACGAATAGGATTTCGTCTGGACGAAAATTTTCCAGAGAGCATTTCGTCCTGGGATAAATAGGATTTCGTCTAGATGAAAATTTTCCAGAGAGCATTTCATCGTGGCACGAACAGGATGAATCGTCTGGTCTATTCAGCACAAAGTGAGAATCCAGAGCAGATTATCCTGGGATGATTTGAGAAATTCGTCTAGACTATCAGGACTTAGAAAAATTTTCTCAATTTCTATTCGTTCCATTGCTCTTCCGAGGGGATTAACTGACTTGAGTGTCCCGTACGATCAGTGTGATTTAAAGATCTCCCCAAGTGTATGTGTGCTAAGTTTCTTCAATTAAAATCATATTTTCTCAAACTCAATTTCAATAAAAATTATAAACTTCAATTTAGAAACTATCTCATACTGAATTTTGATTTGAAGTCTTCATTAGTCTGGAGTTCGATTATCTTGAAATGTTAGTCCACAAAAGAGCAAAAACAATTTTTTCAAAAAGTGTTAGGAGAAAACAAAGCTTAAAACAATAATATTTGGAATCATCAAAACTATACAAGTTGCAAGAAGATAAAACATGCAAATAGTAACTCTCTTAACTATCTTCCCCTTTTTTATGATTGCAAAACAATTATTGTTTGTATAATTTTCAAATTCTAAGAATCTCCTAAACTCTCCTGAATTGATGAACGTATGAAAATAAGGAGGCATTGCACAACAAATGTATCTCTTTTTTTTTTAAAATGATACAAAAATAATACGATAATAGAAAATTATACAAACATAGGAAAATAATAGGATAACATAAAACAATACAAATATATAAAAATAATACAATAACATAAAATAATACAAATATTATTTTCTCCCCCATTTTGACAACATCAAAAAGAGAAAAAGAAAAAGAACAGAAATATAAGTAGTCATATGATAATCCTTTGATAATTGATCATTGAATGTGATTGAAATAAATTTTTCAAATAAAATCAAATCATTGAGTAAATAGAAATGATTCATAGAATTTAAGAATAGATATAACTTTTATAATAAAAAAGATACATCAAAAACATAAATCAATTTAGACACTAAGATAAAGAATATCATTGCATAAAGGATGAATATACAATTTGTATATTTCAAATTTTAATAAGAAATAAAAATGTACAAAAGATCAATTTGAATTAAGAGATTGAATGATTATGGAAAGAATTAACTATCATATGTGGCGCTTTGCGCATCTTTTTCAATAGTTTGTGGCACATTTTTGTACATCTTTTTACTTGTGGGCTTATTTTGTGCATCTTTTTTAAATTGTGAACCATTGCACATTCCTTTTGATTTTTGTACATTTGTATATTTTTTAAGAGTAATCTTGATATTTTCAAAATCAATAATCAAAATTTTCAAAATTTTCTAAGTACATTAATATTTATTGAAAAGTGAAATACAAAATAAGAAAACATCACAATTGTAATAATAATATTAAACATAAATGTAGTATAATAAGAGACATTAAATTGACATTCTTAATTATATCAAGTTATAAGCAAAGCTTAAATTTAGAAAATTTTGATTTTTCTAATGAATTTAATTTTGTATTGCACTTCAAGATAAAGCACTCTTAAGATAAAATTTTTTAAAGATTTTCATATAGGCTAACATACATTTCAATACAAAAATAAAACCAAGACAAGATAACTTATATTGATATCATGATAATGAATATTACAATTTTGAGAAATGATATCAATACATGATAAAATAGAAATGCTAAAACATAAATGAAAACTATCACATAACTAAAACATATCACATCACAAACTATCAAAGTATAATCACATCAGTTAAAGAAGATCATAAGCAAGTACATGAATCACTCTGATTGGACCCTTAGCTAGAACCTTTTGCGTATTGCTATAACTTGCCATAGAGAAGATCTAAGTGAAAAATGGTTTGAAAGGGATGTTTTAAGTGATGACATTTGAGTTCAAAAGCCTTCAATTTAATGAAAAAACCATTTTCCTACAGACAAAAATAAATTTGTACCATACGACTTTTAGTTCATCCCGTATAAAAAAATTTTGTATAGACGAACGAATGAGTCCAAAAATGTAACGACTTTTCGTAACCACACAAGTAACGATGCCTCCTTTGAACTGACTTTTGACCAAACGATCATACAGACGAACAGGTGTTCGTCCTGGACGATCAAACATTAAAGAACATTTTAATGGCAGTTTAAACCGTCTCCCACATTGATCTACCAAACATTCGTCTGTACGAACCAAAGGTTCATACGTACGATCATGCATATTAAAGATGACCTTATCCATTAACTATCCACCAATCATACAGACATTTAAAAATTTTGTCCGGACGATCGTACAGACGAAGTGAAAAATAAAAACTAAAAAATTGTACGCAAACCGTTAAAATCCAATAGTTATCACACTACATAATTCATCCCGTACGAAAATTATTTCTTCTTGGATGATTTTCACTCAATTTTTTCAAAAACATGCAATCCAAAGTCTAGATGTGAGAAATTTATAAAACTAAAACACAAACTCAAAAATAAAAAATAAAAACACAAACTAAAATATAGAAAATCACAAACTTAAAAAAATAAATAAATACACACAAAAATACTAACTAGAAAAACACACATCAATGTTGTAGAAACATTTTAATTAAGCATTCAAATCGATCACCCCAAGCCTTGTTCTTAATGCACTGAAAATATCAAATGCTAATGGTTTTATAAAAATGTTTGCAAGTTGATTTTTTGTAGAAATATGAATGAGTTAAATTTCTCCTTTGGATACATGATCCCTTATAA
>NW_021320147.1:741747-781938 GCF_001605985.2 Dendrobium catenatum
TATTACTAGAAAATATAATTTTAAAAACATTGTGATTCCACCAGTTCAGCGCTTGTTTCAACCTTTTAAGCATAAACCAAAGCCTTTTCATACCCGTAATAGAATTATCAGGGTGAAAGGGGGCTTGCTAATTGTTCTTAACCACCTCAAAAAAAGTATTATTAAGTAACCACATATTTTGAAAATGGAATTGAGAAGTCGCATTAATTTTCTTGCTGTTGATATCAATAAGTAAAGGAGAATGATTAGATAAGGTTCTACTGAGATACTAAACATTAACAAGACTAATGGCATTAATCCACAAGTCATTAAAAAGCACACTATCAAGCCTCTGACAAAGATGTCCCCTATTCCAAGTGAATGTATTACCAACAAAAACAATGTCAATCAAATTACAATGCAATATCATGTTATTAAAGTCAGATATAGAACGATAAGAAGGGACCGAACCACCTAACCTTTTAGAAGGCAAAGAAATAGCTTTAAAATCCCCTCCCACCATCCAAGGCACATTACAAGAACTATTAAAATTCTTAAGCTAAACCCCATAACACCTTCCTACAATAAAGAGATGAAGCAGCGTACACGAAAGAAGCATAATAACAATGAAAATTAAAAGCCTCAATGTTGCAATGCATAACTTGAACAAAGTCACCAATAATATCCATTTTAATAGGATTTTTCCAAAGAATCCAAATTTTATTAGAAATATTAGAAATAGCATGATCAAAACCAAGAAAATGAGAGGTACTAGCTAACCTAAACGTGGGGATAAGTGGCTCAAGCAAGACAAGAATAAAAATATTGTGAATACAACATAAATTTTTAACCCGGATCTTAGAAGAAGGGCAACCAATTCCCCTAACATTCCAAATAATCGTATTAAACATAAGAAAAAAATTAATGAGAAGTAGTTGAGCGAGTATGCCGAGAATTATTTCTAGCGGGTTGTAATATAACATGCTTAGGCTTACGCCCCCTTTTACTTTACAATTTAATAAAGCTAGTATCATTGTCATCAGAGGTAAAACATCTAACTGCAGTCATCATTTCATCAGTGTCCGTTAGAGTATCACTATTATAATTAGAAGTTGAAAGACTTTTACCAACACTATGAAATGAAGGATCATTATCCTCCATAAATCAGGCATCCTCATCCCTTATAGTAGAATCCTTCTCAAAATTCACTTTACACTTGGATGAAGTTGAAAGTTGTTGGTTCATTGCAATAATTTCTCCCTCTTCTAAAACAGTGTCATTCTTATCTCTATCACTGACAATAAATGGGGTATCAACATTAGTACTTGTATCAATATCCTGAACATTTATAGAACTGGCAATCATAACATCATTAGCATAATTAATCTTATGATTGATAAAGAAAGAGGAAGAAGAAACTACATTGTGAATGTCATTCTCAACATTTCCCTCACATTTAGTGGGAATACCATTAATTAACTCAATAGAATTATAATGTAAAATTTCAACTCCCTGTTTTTTAGGAACAACAGCAGAAACACCATCATTAGGAACTAGCTCGGGACCAACCAAAGGGCTCTCAGTTGGCTATTTTTCAGAAGGATTGTCAGACAATTTTTGCAAAGGGTTGAACAATCATATATCTTGTTATGATAAATACTTTAATAGATGAAGCACAATTGAGTTTGAACTATATATATATGCTTATTTATATTGGACTTCCTAACAATAGAAAAAAAAATGTAGCTTTAAGACATTAGGTTGCTTATATTCTAGAAAAGAAATACACTTGATTCATCCCGATCCACCAACTCAGCTTCCAATCTATTTCACTTATGCTTCCTTCCATTCACTTTTTAATCGGGATCAAGGGGTGAACGAGAAGATTTTAATTAATAAGGAGGACTTGTACCTGCACCAACACCTGCTCCTGGACCTGATCATCATTTCTATCAAGAAAAGGTCAAGAAATTTGATAGACTTGAATCTCATTTTAATCAACAATTTGATCATATTGAGACTCGATTAAACCAACAGGATGCAAGATATACTGAAGATATGGGCTGGGAGATAAGATAGTTTTACTCTCTAAACACTCAAGTAGCTAATATAAATAACTACTTTTCTATGTTTACTTCTCCTCAAACACTTCTAGATTAAGATCCTCCAACATAATAATTTTCTTATTCTACTGTACTTGATGTATGTTTTGTTTCTTTCTATTCTCATGTGATGGTTTTGTGATATTTTGTTTATCTATATTAGTTATACTCAGTTTATATGTTTGATGAAACATTTATCTTGTGTTATTTTAAATATTCTTAAACTATTTTAAGTTTTTATTGTGTAAATTAGTAATGTTGATCTAAAATAAAATTTAAAAATATTTTGCATTACAACATAGTTTCCTTGGAAAACTATTTTTCTTTTCCAAAACTTTAAATAAATTTACAAATTAGATATAGATAATAAGAACATTTACGTGTTCTAAAAATCAGTATCTTATAGTTATAATTGTTACAAAATTAATGGCTTGTGTTTCTTTTATTTTTTATTCAATGTGTTCATTTTATACTTGACAATAAGATTTTATTTTATGGATTATTCTTCTTGATACAATAAAAGTTTTTCTTTTATTTGGAAGAAGCTTTACTGAATTAGGTTGTGGAAAGAATAAAATGTCAAAAGAGGCATAAAATGAGCCCAAAATAAAAAGATGAGCAATATCTTCAAATTTTAAAAGAGGCACCAAATGAGCCAAACATGAAAAGATGTGCAATGTCACCAAATTTGAAAAGAGGTACAAAATGAGCCCAAAATGAAAGATATCCAATGTTCAGTACCTGAATATTTCTTATTATTAAAGAGGCATAAAATGAGCCCACACTACATTTTGTTCTTTCCTTTACTTTAATTCTTAGAAAAATCCTTACATTAAATGATAATATCAACTATTAAATTTGAAACTATAAGATCTCTATTTAATTATTTTTCCATGAATATTCTATTTGATATTTCTAATTTCTAGAGTGAATATTAAACATGTTTAACTTTTGTTTTCTAAATTATTCTTTGATTTAAAATGTGAGTCTTTCTTTTTCCAATCAGGACTTTAATGTTTTTTATGTAAAAAGTTTAAAATTCTTTTCTTTATCATCAATTTAATTTGTCTATTATAACTTATTCTTTCTTAGGGGATTTTTTTTTTCTAATGACAAAATAGGGGGAGGTTATTATTTCTATTTTTGTTTGAGTTTTATTTGAAGTCTTTTAGTTTTGTGTTTTGGTTTGTTGAGAATTTATATTCTCACGGGGAGGTTGTTTATGGTTTATGGTTTTTGGTTTCCTTATGTTTTCTTATGCTTTGTGTTTTTTTTTCAATTTGTTTATAAAACAAAAATTTTAAAAAATTGTGATGAAATTTTTTTGATCCTCATGTTGTCTATTTTTTAACTTCAATGATGGGAGTTTAGGAGAAAAGAATTTTATTTGTAATTTAAACAATAATTATTTTTTGCATTATAAAAACATTGGGAGATTATTACAACTAAAGAATCCATCTTGAGAATGTGTTTTTTGATGATAGAAAAATATTATTATTCTTATTAATTTTATTATTTCTCTAAAGCATGTACTGGACATTTTCTATTTGTTATTTGTGTGTACTAATATTTTAAGGAAATTATACTCCACACTACTAAAGACTTTAAGATAGAATAAATTAGGGTTTTATATAATGAAGTCTGTAAATTTTTTATTTTTTTTATTTTTCTTAAGTCTGAGAGAGTGTGATTGTAATTGGGTAACCATACACACATACACTAGGGGTGAGAGTCAAAACTCAATATTTAAAAACTAATTATACTATAAGATTTTTAATCGTACTTTATGATTTTGTTATTTTTTTCCTCTCAAAAGAAGTTAATCAAATCATATATTGTATTTTTGTACTGTTCATACTTTGCAATGTCAGTTTATACAGATGACTCACAGAGTAAAAAATGGGTGCGTACAAGTTCGTCCTAAACAAACTCATTTTTTTGTCTTGTTTGTATTGTATGCTATAAGTTCATACAAATGAATGACAAAGTATGAAATTAAATGTGTACTAGTTTGCCCCAAATGAATTGACTTATTTTTGTACTCTTTGTACTGTACGATATAAGATCATATTGACAAATGACATAGTATAAAATAAGGTTCATATAGAATCATGCTAGACGAATAGGTTTAGTTTTGAATTGTTTGTAAATTACGATGTCAGTTGTATAGAATCATATAGGTTCATATAGTACTGTTGCAACCCATGACCCCGAGTTTGAGATTTTGATGATGACAAATAATGTTGTCTGAATTATCTATTTATTGAATATTATTTTGTTTGCTATTATCCGTGAGTACTAACATTTCAGGAAGATCACAAGCTACTCAGGACGATAAGAAGACTCAAGAATGGGTAGATTAGGAGTATGAGTCTGACAATGTATTTTGTTATTTATTTTATTTTTATTTTCTTGAGTCTGGCCATAAAATACATAAAAGTCTGAGCAACCATACACATACACAAGGGGATAGGGTTTTTTAAAAGAAAATTTTGGAGATTTTCTTTCTCTGTGGATTGTACTGTACGAAGTTATTTCATACCGTACGATATGAGTTTGTAGGACGATTATGTGATTAGATCATACCGTACGAATGAAAATTGTACTGTACGATATGTTCAAATCCAAAATCCTAGCCGTCAAATTAACTTAAGTAAGTTTTTCTCAATCGTTTGTACTATACGAAGTACTTTGTACTGTACGATTTATTTTAAATACTTGCTTAAATTAACCCGTGATTAGTGGAATAAGTCAAGGCTTAATTTCAAATTGAATATCATACTGTATGAACCAGTTCGTATAATACCATGAACAGAGACAAATTATGATCGTCCCTGAGATCGTCCTCGACGATCCATTATTTTTTCCTTGTCGTACAGTATGATATAAATCGTACTATACGATGAACAGAGACGACTCTTAATCATCCCGGAATTTGTCCTGGACAATGCCTTAATTTTGACCATTCGTACTGTACGATATGGATCGTACAATACGATGATCAGAGATGATATTTGATCATCCCGGCTATTGTCCTATACGATTAGTAATGTTGAGGATCGTACCGTATGATTCATTATCGTAGTGTATGATTGATTTTGAATTGTTCGTACATCTTTGTACCAGGATG
This sequence comes from Dendrobium catenatum, assembly GCF_001605985.2. NCBI lineage: Eukaryota > Viridiplantae > Streptophyta > Magnoliopsida > Asparagales > Orchidaceae > Dendrobium > Dendrobium catenatum. The sequence goes on from NW_021320147.1 coordinate 746,959, forward strand.
AAGCTTGGTATACATATCATACTGTACGATTAGAAATCGTACTGTACGATAGTAACGGCTACTTTGAAATTTCAGGGATTTTGGAGCCCGTTTTTAGGTGTCAAAATAGTTATGTTTTCTGTGTGTGAATTAGAGAGGAGAACGTGGTTAGAGAGGGATTCTGAGGGATAGAGCTCTTGAGATGTTCTTTAGGGTTTGAGAGAGGAAGGAGAAGGTGAGCGTTGTGAGGGAGAAGAGGTGTGAGGGAGATCACACGGTTGCTCCGAACTTGCTGCATCTTATTCCTCCTGTGGCCCTAGAAGAATTTGTGAGAGGATCTCCAAGGGGAAGGCTCTTCTACATCCATGACCTTGAGGTACTCTGCCTTCTCCAGGATGGAGAAAAATGAGAAGGTTCTCTACCATCGCCATGAGGGTAAAAGTAGAGTTTGGCACTCCACCATGCCGGGTTGGTGAAAGGGAGTATTGTAAGGGCTTCTCTGCCTTGCCAAGGGGGGCAAAAGGATAACTATTGCTTGTAGTGAAATTCTCGGAGTGGAGGACTCTGGGGAGTGGACGTAGGTCATGGTTTGACTGAACCACTATAAAAATCCGGTGTGCTTTTTCATTATCATTTTTATTCTTGCGTGCATTTTTCATTATCAATATATTTGCTTGGTGAAATATTGTGATTGAACATGATTCCATTATTGCACTTTAATTTCATGTTAAAATCTTAAAAATATCAAAAATATTAGAAGTCTTATTTAGGTTTTATTTATTTCTATAAATCTTTCACAATTCACTCCCCCTCTTGTCCATCTACTAATTTCAAGTATCATGCCAGATTACTGATAAAGTATGAAATAAGGTTTGTATAGAATCATACATGGATTTTTGAACTATTTATAGAGAAGATCCTTGATCATACTATACGATCTAGGTTGGTTGAATTGTAATTTTCAAAGTTTTAGATGATTTTTCTTGTGTTTTACATATAAGAGTCTTACAAATTGACACTATATACCTTTGCTATGATTTTCTATTGAGAGTTTCCATTGTGTATGAGTGTTTGGGAGAGATTGTGAAAGTGAAGTGTGAGAGATCAATTGAGGGGGAGTTGTGATGGATTTACAAGTTTCCCAAAGCAAGGATCTCTTTTTTTCCTTCAAATTTGTGCCCATCTTCTATGAAGGCTTTTGAGAGAAGATATTTAATATTATGTCTCAATACTCTACCATCACCAAGAGGGTGAGAAAAGATGTTGGTACTTTACCATCACCAGGATGGTGAAAAATGATGAAGGTTCTTTGATGTCACCAGGAGGGTGAGAAAGGACATCGAAACTCTAACACATAGGGGTTGGTGGAAGTGAGTTTAAAAATGCTTCTCTATTTTATTATGGGGGCAAAAGGAGAGTCACTTTGCCTTAGTGAAATACATGGAGAAGGGGTCTCCGGGGAGTGGACGTAGATCTAGTTTGGACTAAACCATTATAAATTTGGTGTTCTTCAGTTTACTTTACTTTTTAGTATTTTTTTTCCACGCTTAAAAATTTTGTGGTTGAAATATTTATTATGATAATCAATTTACTACACAACTACATATTTATGGATCATTTTTTAGAATTTATAAAAATGGTTTTTAAAAATCCAAGAAATTTTTAAAATTAACATTTCACCTTCATCTTGGTTAGCCTTACAATTCAATAAGGTCTAACAACCTACTCAAACTTTTAGGTTCAAATGAGAATATGACTCATTCTGAGTCTTTTGATTAATTGAAAGTGCCCTAGCTTGATTGGACGGTCTAGATGGATTTGGAAGTTCCCCTAGATGCATGCCACCTATCCCAAATGGTTAGAGAGTAGGAGAATAAAAGGACATAAGGACATCCTAACTGTAAATCTCTTTGGTCCCCACTTGAACATATAGAGTGATTAGAGCTATTTGATTCTAATCCAAGAGCTAAGAATGACCCTAAGAAGGTTCTAGAGTATCCTAGAGCTTCTAGAGAAGGTTTTGATTAGAGGGAATTAAGTTTAAGGGGTAATTAGATGGTTTGGCTTGTCTCCATGCCACATGTAAGCTGAGGTGGCATAGAGGAGCTTAAGGAGTTGATTGTATGCATTAGGTTCAATAGATAGGGAAATGTATAAAGGTTTTATGGAGTTTGACTACTTAAAAGCCCATTAGAGACTTTATTAACCCATGTTGACCAATCAAAAAAGTCAAAGTCTACTAAGGTGGAAACCAAATGGCTTCAAGGGATGGAATGAACTAATCTTGAAGCTTGAGAGGGATTCAATTGGCTAAAGATGATGATTTCATCAACATATAGGAGTTTTGACCAACCTGGTTACTTTGACCAAATTAAATCAAGTGTGATTTGACCCCATATAGGATTGAGTAAGTTTCAATCATTCTTTAAAATGGGTTTGAGAGCTTGAAGGGTTTTGACTTGGCCAAATGGGTTATATTGAACCATTTAAACCTTAAGGGATCATTGAGTCAACCTAGGTTGACTTGGTCAACCAGGTTGACCTAGGACCTATGTTTGAGCTCAATGGGTTTGAAATGACATTTGGAACTGTTGGTGATAGTCCCAAGGTCTAGGGAGGTCAATTCAGAAAAAATGACTATATGGTCAGCCTAGGTTATCTTGGTTAATAAGGTTAAACTAGGGGTCTATGTTTGGGTCCAATAGGTTTGGTTTATTATTTAAAATATGTTGAAAGTGGTCTCAAGCAATTTGGAAATCATTTGGTTTGAAATGAGTATATGAACCCCTAAGGGGTATTTTAGTCAAAAGGGGTTGACGTAGTCAACCAGGCTTTACCAAGGTCTGGGTTTGAGTCTTATGCAATAGTAATGATGTTTATGATATGTTGGAGGATGTTCTAGAGTTTGATTTGAAAAGGCCATATTGAAGTTTATGGAGAACTTCAAATTACCCTAAAGGGGCATTTTGGTCATTTTGACCCCTGGTAAACTGAGGGTCAAAGTGGGTCCACCAAAATATAGCTTAATGCTCAAAATGACATAATCAAGGGTTTAGAAGTGATTATAATCTTTATAGACATATCCAAGGTTAAAATCCACTTGGTGGCAGGTCTAGTGACATAGGTTATAAATATTTGAAGGTTTTATAGCCTTTGGGTTTTAATTTAGTTTCTAGGTTTAGAAATCTCAAATTGAGATCAAATTTAGAGGCTTATCTCTAGAGACATATCCTATAAATATGCAATTAATAGACTCTAAATCAAAGGTCATTTGACTAGGGTTTAAACTATTTAAAAAATTATTGGAAAAGGCTTTTAGGACTTTTCCTTTTAGCCTTGAATTTGTTCATGATTTGAACTAGATTTTGGATTTTAATGTTTGAAATTTAATTACCTAAATCATTTATGATCATTTGAATAATAATAAGTGATTGAATAGGGTTATAGTTAAATGTAAGGCTAGATCAAAGTTTTGACTAGGAATAATATCATGATAGTCTTAGAGTCTAAATAGGCTAGAAGTATGGGTTTGATTTGAACCTAGATTGATCTAAGATTTTTGTTGATACTAGGGTCTGTATACATCTAAGGTTAGGGTAGATCCTAGGGTCTTTATAGATCTAGGGTCTAGATATATCCTAGTGCTTAGATTGATCTAGGGTCTGGGCAGATCCTAGAGTCTAAATTAGTTTAGAACAATCCTAGGGCCTAGATAGATTCTATGGTCTAAAGTCTAAAAGGATCTTAGGGTATAAATAAATCCTAAGATTTGGATCGGTCTGGAAGAATGATAGAGTCTAGATAGATTTTAGGGGCTAGATTAGTTTGGAAGAATCCTAGGGTCTAGATAAATCCTAGTGTTTGAAGTCTATGAGGATCTTGGAGCTAAATTGGAATAAAGGATAGATTGATATGGGGTTGGGATTTATTTGGAGTCTAAGAATAGTCCTAGTGACCCCATACAAAAATGAGGTAAAAAACCAAATAGCCCTTTAAGTGTCTAAATGGTCATTTTGACCTAAAAGACCATCCTGACCTCTAAGACCACTTCTATTTACCTCTATTGGTCAAGAAAAATCTATTGAACCTAGACCTAGACCATGGGTCAATGTGGTTGACCAAGTCAAGTAGGGTTGACCTAATCAATGATTAAACCCTCTTTATATTGAATCAAATTTTAAGTGTATTCAAATTTCACCAAATCTTCAAACCTATGTCACTTGATGTTTTGGATATTCCTTAGCCTACCATAAGCTAAATCCGGGTCAAGTTGACTTAGTCAACTCAATAATACTTGGTTAAATCAATTTAAGACCTCACACTTTTGTTGAAGCTCCAATCCTTAAGCATTAAATCTCTATCATGTCACCTCAACTAGCAAATCATATTCCTACATATAATATCAATATCCATGTTGATTGGTTGAATGGTCAACTTAGTCAACATAGTTTTTAAAAGACTCTTTATTGGTAAAACAACTCTAGCACCCTACTTCAAATCCAACTCATTCCAGCCATTCAAAAACTATTTAGAGTCTTCCTAAATAACTACTAAACCTAGCTTTATCCTTAATCTAACCATAACTATCTTCTAATCATGCCCTTGTACACATGGGGATAGGTGAGGCTTTCCACCTCATTCTCCTTCTCTTGTACTTTGATTCCCGGTCTCCTAAAAAACTTAGGCCATGTGTCAAGCATTAGGAATCAAGCCAAAGCTATCCCAACCCATTCCAAGCCATTTTCATTAAGGAAGGATGAATGGGCAAAATGGAGAAAAATGAGCTCATTCTCTATTCTACATCTCTAGTACCTCCACTACAAAAAACTCTCCCTTCCTCCTCTAACATCTCTCTAACCCATTCCGAGCCTTTTCCACTAAATCCCAGCCTCCAAAGCCCCCATTGGTCAAAAGAGAAGGATCTAAAGAGAGAAAGAAGATTTTTTAACACAACTTCTAATCCAACTAGAGCCAAGTCTTGAAGTCTTTAATAAAGTTATAGAGGACTTCTTTAGGAGAAAAAGGAGATTATGAACTTCAAAATCCATCAGCTAGATTATAAGTTATTTTTATTTTAAGTTAAAATTTAGATTTGTAACTATAAAAAAATTTTAAGGTATGGAGCCTTCAAACTACGGGCATTGGAAGATTAGGGTACCACCAATCTATGTTTCAAATTTCTTCGAATGTTGATAAGTATTTTGAATGTTATGGGTGTTTTAATTTTTAGTTCATTTTGAACTATTTTCCTTTGAATCGATTAGAGCCATTAGATCCTTTCTTCTGCGAGATCAGATGGCTCATAAGTCGCCATGTCGCCAAACTTAAAATGAGCACGGCCACTTGGTTTCAAACTCAGGTCAATTGAAACCTCACTCATCAACATAGTAAATATCTAGTCTTTTATGTCACTCTAGCTTGATCTGATGGTCCTGAATTGTTGCTGATGCGAGTAATGATGATGAAAGTCCGAATAAGTTATTAGACCTTTTAAATTTGTCCCAAGGCTAACCAAGAGGGGGGGGGGTGAATTAATAATTTAAAAATCTCTTAGAAATTTTAGAAATCCAATTTATAGTTTTTAAACACAATAAAAATTTATCAAAACTAAGTTCTTTTTTACAACCACAAAATAAAATTGAAAAAAATAAAAATAGTAAAAAATAAAGACAGAAAAATACAAAAAAATTTAGTGGTTCGGCCCAATTAGACCTACCTCCACTCCTTGAATACTCCCTCTTCGGGTATTGCACTATATTAAAGTGACTCTCCTTTTGCTTTAGAGCAAGGTGGAGAAGCCTTTGTTATAGCCTCTCTTCCACCAAACCTCGATGCAATAGAGAACAATCATCCTTTCTCACCTACCTAGTAATGGCATAGAACCAGCATCCTTTCACAACCTCCTGGTGTCTATAGAGTACCATCACCCTTTCAAACTCTCTTGTGTTAGTAGAGTACGTCATCCTTTCACACCCTCCTAGTGTGGACACTTTACCGACATCCTTTTCCATCCTCCTGGTGTCGGCAGTGTATATATGTCCATTCATACCCTCTTGGTGTCGGCAGAGTACCATCGCTCCTTTGAAAATCATCTTTTAAAAGCCTTCAAGAAAGTAGGTTAGAACTTTGAAGTACAAGCAAGAGATCCTAACCGTTGGGCAACCTTGTAAATCCCCTAATAAATCCCTCTTAGGAAATTTCCCACTCTCCAATCCCAAGACACTCTCCCAAACATTCTCCAAGTTCACTCTCAAATGAAATTCGTTGTAGGAGTTCTGGGACAGTTAATTTTTAGGACTTTATATAGAAAGGACAAGAAAAACTACCCAAAAAACTAGAAAATTTAATTTGACCGTCCTAGAGCATATAGTACAATCATACTTCGTACATACAAATAGTTCAAAAATTATGGTACGAACCTATACAAACCTATTTTTGTACTCTATTAGTCTTATATACAAACTCACATCATATTGTACGCACAGGTCAAAAATAAATAAGTTTGTCAAACATGATTATGTATGAATGCTTTTCGTACTCTAGTTGTCATACTGTATGAACTTCATTTTATACAATACGACCATTTTAACCAAATCATGCTTCATTTGGTACAAAAATGGATTAATCCATTTCGTATTTTGGATATCATCTATACAAACCCAATTTCATATTGTATGATTAGTTCAAAAAATTTACCTATTTGTATGGACAAACTGTTACACACCCATTTCGTACTCTAGGCATAATCTATTTGAAACTTAATTTATATAGTACAATCGGTTTAGAAAATTGTGTGTTCATTTGGGATGAACTGGTACGTAGCCATTTTTTACTCTAGACGTCATCTGTATGAATGTAACTTCGTACAATACAGACAGTTCAATATCAGACGAACATAGTTCATATGGGACAATGATTGGGTACAAAGTTAGTTCGTACCTATATACATTTGGTTCGTATTCAACTGATTTAAGTAGATTCGTACGGAACGATCTGACTATCATAGAAGACGATCCACTATATACAGACATGATAATCAGCAGGCTTTGGATGGTTTTTCGTGTCTTTTCTATGTAAAGTCCAAATAAAATTGTCTCTTAATCTTTTTGCCTACTAATCTTCATGCCAATTAAAGGGAGAGTAAAGGAGAGAGTGTGAGAGAGTGTTTGAAGAAGGATTCTCACTACTGGAGGGTGAATGAAAGTTCATTAGGGATGTTAAGCCCTATAGAACTGGCCCAAGGAAACCAAGAGGGGGGGGGGGTGAATTGGTATTTTAAAAATTCTTTTCAACAAAAGCAACAAGATCACAAACCAAAACCAAATCACACCACAAGACGAAAATAATGCGGAAATTAAAGTGCAGAAGAAAGAAAATAATAACACAGAAATTTATAGTGGTTCGGTCAACTTGACCTACGTCCACTCCTTGGAGGCATCCTCCAAGTATTGCACTACAAAACGTGTATCTCCTTTAGCCCCCTCGGCTAGGCGGATAAGCCCTCACGAAGAAGTCCTTTTTACCACCCCGGCAAGGCAGAGAACCTATCTCCTTTTGCTTCCTCCTGAAGCTGGCAGAGAACCACAATCTAGTGCTGAAAACCTTACCTCTACCGACCATTCCATGGAAAAGAAACTCTAGACGAAGAAGAAGTAGAGCGATCCTTGAAGCACCCTTATGAATCCCCTCACAAGCTCCCCCTTACAAGATCCTCTCTCTCTCTCTCTCTCTCTCTCTCTCTCTCTCTCTCTCTCTTTCTATCATCAAGGCCTTCTCAGGTCAAGGTAGCAGTAAAAGATTGTTCAAAACGTTGAACAAGAGCTCTTAAATAGAAGAGCTTCAAAAGAGCTCATTAATTGCAAGTTGTCGACTATATCGTCCAGGCCGATATGGGCATCAGCCTGGCCGATCAGTACAAATCTCAGAAGATCAGCCAGAGCATCGCCCTGAATGTAAACTGGACGATTTAAAATTAGCTTGATCGTCCAGGCCGATCTCACGATCGTCCCGGCGGATCAGTTCAAATCAAAGGAAAATCGTCCAGAGCATCGCCCTGAATTCGAGCTGGCCGATATTTATCGTACTAAAGCAACTAAGGTTTTTGAATAGATCGTCCTGGCCAATCTTGCGATCGTCCAGGATGATATGATTGTATCAATCATCCTTAATTACTCCCTTGATTTTCTAATCAATTAAGGCATAATTTGTATCGTCCAGTCCGATCAATGATCGTCCTGGCCGATTATTAAAAAATACAGTATACCTTAATTGTCTATGGCGGCAACTTCTTTATGTTTTGAACTTATCATCCAGGATGATCTGTTAATGATGGCTGCCTTAATTAAGAATCCTTGTGATTTCTGTTTTAAGCCCGATCGTCCAGGACGATGCAAATATCATCCTGGCCGATATGAGTAAAAACAGAAATTGTAAGTCTCTCAAGTGTGTGTGTGTGTGTGTAGGGTTACTTCGCATCAGTCTCTTTGAACATTACAAATAGACTCAAGAAGAGAAAAAACAAAGTACAGACTGACTCAACCCTAAACCTACACAATCTTGAACTGGCTTCATTTGTTCGTCTGATCTTCGATTCCTGAAAAGTTAGAAGTAATAGGCAATCCAAGAGAATCAATAGTGTTTGTCAATCATCAAAACATAAGTCATGAAAATAGATTTGCAACAGTGAAGGATTCACTTGGTACTCAACGGAAAGAGTCTCCACTTATGGTTTGTGATTACTTCCCTTTTCTCTCATCCATCTAGATTTCTTGTGAGAAGATCTGTCAAGGAGATCTGGTTCTCTGCCGACACTTGGAGAGTGTGAACAGACGAAGGGTTCTCTGCCCGCACTTGGAAAGAGTGAAAGGAAGAAGGGTTCTCTGCCCACACTTGGAGAGTGTGAAAGGACGAAGGGTTCTCTTCCTACACTGGGAGGGTGTGAAAGAAGAATGGTTCTCTGCCAACACTTAGAGAGTATAATAGGACAACGGTTCTCTGCTGTGCCGGGTAATGGTGGAAGAGAGTTTTTGTAAAGGCTTCTTCGCTTTGCTGTGGGTGCAAAAGGAGAGTCCATAGTGTTATTAGTGTAATACTCGGAGGGTGCCTCCGGGGAGTGGATGTAGGTCGTGTTTGATCGAACCACTATAAAACTTGTATCTTTTATTTTTTCTGCTATTTTTATTTTCTTTTATTGTTTTAACTTGTGGTTTAAAAATATTTTCTTCAAAATTCACTAAAGTTATTTTCGATATAAATTTTTTGAAAAAGAGGGATAAATTTTTAATTGCCAATTCACCCCCCTCTTGGTTAGCCGCTGGGACATAAGATTAGGTTTAATAACCTAATTCATATTAAATAAGTTTCAACAAGTGATATCAGAGCCCTGTTTCAAAATCATAAGTTTAGACTACTTTTTGATTAACTTAGATGGCTACATTTGAAAACTGAAATACACCTGAGGGTTACTCTATAACTAGACCTCAACATTTCGACAATATTCCTTTTTGATTTTTGGAAAGCATGCATGTCTACATTTTTACAGTCACTTGATTACCGTGTGTGGATCTTAGTTCAGGAAGGGTATACAAAATCGACTAGACTAGTTGACGGAGTTAGAGTTGAAACACCTTTCGTGGACTAGACAATAGAAAAATATGACTTAGCATAACTAAATGCCAAATGCTTGAATAGTTTCTTTTGTGCTCTTAAATCAGAAAACTATATGTGGGTTTCTACTTGCAAGAGTGGAAAGGACATATGGGATAGACTTTGTATAACTTATGAGGGGACTAATGAGGTTAAGCAATCTAGACTCAATATCTTCTTGCATGACTATGAATTCTTTTGCGTGAAACCAAATGAATTCATTTTTGATATTTACATAAGATTTACACAAATAGTCAACTCTTTACATGCATTGGGTAAGGGAACTAACGAATGTTGAAATGGTTAATAAGATTCTTTGTTGTTTGCCTACTGCTTATGATGCTAAAATTCCTGCAATTACAGAGTCTAAAGATCTAAATATTTACTCTATTAAGAATCATCTTGGATCATTAATTGCTTATGAGCAAGGAGTTAGCCAAAGAAAGATTGATGCTGGAGAACCACGAAGGGAGAAGAACATAGCACTGAAAGTGGAGGACTCAGAAAGTGAACACTCACAACCTGAGGATGAAGATGACATCACACTAATGAATAGACAATTCAGAAACTTTCTGAAGAGGAAGCAAAATAGACGCCAACAATGGAATCGAGGTAAATTTAATAGAAATGTCAAGGTTTCAAATGATGTTATTTGCTATGAGTGCAGGAAACCTGGACATATTAAGATCGATTGCCCAAAACTCAAAGCCACTCCTAGCAAGGAGAATGTAGAGGAGAAACCATTTGTGAAAAAGGGCAAGAAGAAATTCCAAAGAGCTTTCTAGGCGGACTCAGCTTCGTACTCGTCAGAAATGGAAAAGGAAGAGGAAGTCACTAATCTGTGCTTAATGGTTGATAATCTTGATCAGTTAGATCAAGAAGAAGTACGTGACTTGACTTACAAAGAACTTTTTAAAGTTTCTGAGCACATGCATGATGCATATAGAAAGATAAAAAAAATGCATACTAGTCTGAGCTTAGAATTAGAGGAACTACAAAAGGAACTTGAAATCCTTAGAAAAGATCATGCTTTACTTGATGGCAACCACATGAAATTACTTGATGAATATGACGACTTGAATAAAAAACATGAAAGGTTAAAATCATTTAATATAGAACATGAAAAAGAATTTAAAATTTTAAGGATAAATCTGAGAGAAAAATTTATAGATCTAATTATACAAATCTAATTTTGGAAGATATGAATTCATATTATAAATTAAAGATAAAAGCTCTCGAGGATAATAGTATACTCCCTAAACTTGAAGATTTGACTAATCCAATTTTGTATCCGAAATTTATACAATCCTTAAATAGATAAATGAATAATATAAGACTTAGGAATCCTTTTTTAAAAGTTAAATATAATAATTGTGGATGAACACATAGCTCACACCTGTACTTTGAAGAAGAAAACTTATTTGGTGTGGAAATCTAAGATGCATAAACCTAGACATATCATACATGCATCTATTTATAAATTACCAAAAGGGGAACCCAAACTTATTTAGGTTCCCAAGTCTAATATTTGATAATTTTGCAGAGTTTCTCTCACACAAGACATCGTGAGAGCATATGGTACCTGGACAACAGATGCTCAAAGCATATGACTGGAGATACATGATAATTCATATCGCTGGAAGCCAAGAGTGGAGGTAAGGTGACACTTGGAGATAACACCACAAGGAAGGTGGTTGGGTCAGGTATGATTGGAAATATTAAGAATTTTTACATTGAAAATGTGTTATTGGTAGAAGGCTTAAAGCATAATTTGTTAAGTACAAGCCAGGTGAAAGTTCATTAGGGATGTTAAGCCCTATAAAACTGGCCCAAGGCTAACCAAGAGGGGAGATGAATTGGTATTTAAAAAAATTCTTTAGGCAAAGCACGAATACAAACCAAATCACCACAAAAAAATAAGTGCGGAAGAAAATAAATACGGAAGCAGTAAAAAAAAGAACACAAGGGTTTATAGTGGTTCGGTCAACTCGACCAACGTCCACTCCCCGAAGGCGACCTCCAAGTATTGCACTACAATCGTGACTCTCCTTTAGCCCCCACAGCTTGGCGGAGATGCCTTTATAAACACCTCTTTTGTCCACACCCAGCAAGGCTGAGAACCTTCCTCCTGAAGCAGGCAGAGAACCTCGATTGCTTAGGGGAACTTACCTCTCCCAACCCTTCCAAGGATAAGAGACTCTAGGGAAGAAGAAGCGGAACAATGCTTGGAGCAACCCATATGAATCCCCTCATAAGCACCCCCTCACAAGATCCTCTCTATCTCTCTCCCTCTCTCTCTCTCTCTCTCTCTCTCTCTCTTTCTCATTTAGGTTTTCTCAGGTCAAGACAGTAGCCAAGGATGTTCAAAAACATTGAACAAGAGCTCTTAAATAGAAGAGCTTCAAAGGAGCTCATTAATTGCAAGTTTCTGACTATATCGTCCAGGACGATATGGAAATCGTCCTGGCCGATCAGTACAAATCCTATGAGATTGGCCAGAGCATCGCCCTAAATGCAAACTAGATGATTGAAAATTGGCTTGATCATCTAGGACGATATCACGATCATCCCGGCCGATCAGTTCAAATCGTAGGAAAATCATCCAGAGCATCGCTCTGAATTCAAGCTGTCCGATCCCGATCGTCCAGCACATCGCCCTGAATTGGTGTGGCGACAATATCTTTCTGTTTTGACCATATCATCCAGGCTGATACAAATATCATCCAGGATGATTGGCTAATGACGGCTGCCTTAATTAAGAACCCCTGATTAGAACTTCTATTTTGAGCCTGATCGTCTAGGCCGATGTAAATATCGTCCTGGTCGATTTGATTAAAAATGGAAATTCTAACTCTCTCAAGTGTGTGTGTAGGGTTACTTTGCATTAGTCACACCAAAGATTACAATTGACTCAAGAAGGTAAAAAAATAAAATTACAGGCTGACTCAACCCCAATCTATCCCATCTTATGCTGGCTCCATTTTTCCGTCCGATCTTTGATTCATGAAAAGTCAGTATTAAAAGAGTCCAAGACAAGTAAGAGTGTTTGTCAATCATCAAAACATAGTTAATATACCTGAATTTGCAACAATCTCCCCCTTTTTTATGATGGCAAAACACTACGAAAAAAATTTAAAAAACAGCAGTGTAATATACGGAATCGAATGTGCAAAAACAATATCCTAAAACTACTCCCCCTTTTGACATCTCAAATAGGAGGGAACCATGAACAAAAGCAAACCACAAGATCCCCCCTTTTTTTTTAATCAAGGCATGATGATGATGTAGTATTCCATGTGCTTGATTTTAAAAATTTGTGAGTTAATGAATTAATAGCATCAATAATCCAAAGAATAGTAGAATATTCGATCATGATTACCCTTAACTCGGACTTTCTCTTAGTAGAATTTTCTTTTGAGATCAATGACCTAACTCAAAGAATCAATTGGATATGAGGAAAAAGAATCCATTTATCACTTGGTTTAAGAAAAAATATCTTATAAAATAATGACCTAAAGTAAATTTGTCACAATCGCAAAACACTCGAGATCAAGCCTTTGATACATGAAAATTTCTAAGTTTTTAAAAGATTTTGAAAGGAGAGAGGAGCTTGCTTTTTAGTGGGCTTATTTTATGCCTCTTGTCAATTAATTGGTGCTTATGCACATATTTTGCTATATAATTTTTTAATTTGGCATCATTGTGCATCTTTTGTTGGCATCATTAGCCAATTTTTTTTTTACAAGCTCCATTCTCTTTTACAACTCTTAAAAAGTTCTTAGTTGTGAGTATATCTTCTAAATATTAGAGAATAGGGGCTCTCTCTAACATAGAGAAGAACCATCCACAAAGCAGAATCAATTAACCAACGATAAGAGTAATGAGGAATCTTGATGTGACAAAAAAGACTTTAAGTATTATGAATACAAGATATATTTGCTTAAGCAAGTTTAGAAAGGATCTAAATTTCATACACAATCTTTAATTTGAAATAGATTTTTGATTAGAAAAGAAAATTATCCCACTAAAATAGTTTAGAGAAGAAGACACAATCAACGAAATATTCTTACCATCTCACAGATTAAGAGATGTAAAATATTTACTACAAATTCTCAAAAGCAATGACAAGGCATACGATATCATATCAGCGATGATTTTTGAAGGCTAAAATGAAATAAAAAGAAAGCAAGCCAAATTAAACAAAAAAGGAAAAGAAAAAACAAAGTGCAAAGAAGAAAAATAATTAAAACCCAAAAAAAGCAAATAAAAGATCAAGTTTATGTAGTTATGTCAATCACGCACAATCTGATCCTTAAAGAGCTGAAAGTGTCGAAGGCCAGTGGTTTAGTAAAGATGTCAGCCAATTGATTTTCAGTTGTCACATGGTGTAGCTCAATGTCTCCCTTAGTCACATGGTATCTAATAAAGTGATGTCTAATGTCATTGTGCTTAGTCCTTGAATGTTGGATAGGATTTTTAGAGGTGCATATGGAACTAGTGTTATCACAAAAGATTGAGATGGTGCCTACAGGTAATCCTAAATCCAATACCAATTGTTTCAACCAAAGGACTTGGGACACACAACTTTCAAAAGCAATGTACTCAGCTTCAGCAGTGGAAAGTGCAACAGAATTTTGCTTCCTACTAGACCATGAGACCAAAGATTGTCCTATAAATTGACAAGTACCTGAAGTAATTTTTCTATCAACCTTGCATCCTGCAAAATCAGAGTCAGAAAATCTAATAATCTCAAAAGAAGTGTTGTGTCTAGGATACCAAATCCCTAAGCTTTGGGTCCCCAAAAGATATCTAAAAATTCTCATAACAGCAGTCAGGTGGGATTCCTTAGGGTCGGCTTGAAATCTAGCACAAAGGCAAACACTAAACATTATGTCGGGTCGGCTCGTACTTAAGTAGAGCAAAGATCCAATCATGCCTCTGTACTTCTTCTGATCAACAGACTTACCACTTGGGTCCTTATCCAATGGAACATTAGAAGTCATGGGAGTATTGATTGGCTTAGATTTATCGATCTCATAATTTTTCAAAATGTCCTTTATGTATTTTATTTGATTAAGAAAGGTTCCATCATCCAATTATTTTAAGCTAAACCCCAAAAAATAGGACAACTCTCCCATCATACTCATCTCAAACTCTCTACTCATTGTTTTGGAGAACTCATCACAAAGTTTTTTATTAGGAGATCCAAAGAGTATAACATCCACATAAATCTGAACAAAAAGTAAATCATATCTAATTTTTCTAAGAAAAAGGGTGGTGTCTACGCCCCCCTTAACAAACTCCCTTTCTAGTAAAATGTGATAAGCCTCTCATACCATGCTCTTGGTGCCCGCTTTAAACCATGCAAAGCCTTTTTTAATTTAAAAATATAATTTGGAAATTGGGAACTCTCATAACCTTGGGGTTGTTCTATAAGCACATCCTCTTTTATTTCCCCATTCAAAAAGGCACTCTTGACATCCATTTGATAAAGCTTAAATCTTTTATAACATGCAAAGGCTAATAGCACTCTAATGGCTTCCAATCTTGCTACAGGGGCAAATGTCTCCTCAAAATCTATCCCATCTATTTGGTTATACCCCTTAGCCACCAATCTTGCTTTATTCCTAACCACCACTCTGGAATCATTCACCTTTTTCTTAAAAACCCACTTTATCCCAACTACACTTTGTCCCTTTGGTCTTTCTACAAGCTCCCAAACTTCATTTCTAACAAGTTGGTTCAACTCCTCCTGCATGGCTAAAATCCAAAACTCATTAGTAAGGGCTTGGTTTAGGTTGGTGGGTTCAGTCATTGAGATAAAGGCAGAGTGGTTTACCTCCTTCCTAAGTACATGTCTAGTCTTAACTCCATTAGCCTTGGGGTGACTTGTAGAGTATCTCCAATCTCTAGGTAAGGTCTGAGAAGGTCCAACCCTTTCTTCCAAATCTAAATTTTCTACTCCTTGGGTGACATCTCCTACTCCTTCTATGTTTTGGTGACTTACTTCCTTCTCCAAATTTTCTACTCCACTAGTAATCTCTCCAATATCATCATCATCCTCAACTCCATGCTTTTTAGGATCAGACTCATTAAATACTACATGGGTAGTCTCTTCCACCACTAAAGTTCTCTTGTTAAACACCCTAAAAGACTTCCCAATACTTGAATATCCAAAGAATACTCCTTCATCAGATTTAGGATCAAATTTTCCCAAGTGAGACTTCCCATTATTGTGAATGAAAACCTTACAACCAAAGACATGTAGCTGGGAAAAATTGGGTGTCCTACCATTAAGAATCTCATAGGGTGTCTTCTCTAATTTGGCTATAACGTTCACCCTATTCAACACATAACAAGCTGTGTTAACCACTTCAGCCCAAAAGTATTTTGGAAGTGAATACTCAGCAAGCATGGCTCTAGCGGCTTCCACCAAGGTCCGGTTCTTCCTTTCAGCTACCCCGTTCTACTGAGGGGTCCTAGGAGCTGAGAAATTGTGGCTAATCCCCTTGTCCTCACAAAAATCTCCAATTTTTTCATTCTCAAACTCTCCCCCATGATCACTATGGATGGTTAAGATATCACAATCTAGTTTTTTCTGAATCCAAGTAGAAATTGTTTTAAACTCCTCAAAAGAAAAGAAATCTAGTCCAAGTGAACCACGAGTAGTCATCAACAATCATAAATCCATAGACTTTCCCTCCCAAGATGGCAGTGCTAATGGGTCCAAACAAATCCATGTGAAGGACTTCTAAAGGTCTAGAGGTGCTAATACCCTTAATGGGGTGAAAAGAGGAGTGGACTTGCTTTCCTAGTTGACAGACATCACAAAGGTGGTCTTTTGAAAACTTGAGTTTGGGGACACCTCTAACTGGGTCACTTTCCTAAGGGTTTTTATACTTTAGTAGAATGCAATGCATATGTGGTATGCTGTGAATCATGCACCTTGGGTCTCCACACCCAATGTGTACTATGGTGAACAGTGTCAGTGTGTGAGATATGTCCTAGCATGCCATATGGAAAATATCTAACTCCAGGAAAAGGTTTCTTAAATGGTTTGAGTTATAATGCCTCTTCCTAGGTTTTGTCTTTTGATCAAAAGTAGGTGTCACCTAGTTTTCTTATATGCATCAAATTCATTTTGAATCTTCAAATTTGTGCTTTTTAAAACTTCATTCTCAATCCTCAAGTTTTTCTCCATCTCTTTAGACTTCTTAAAATCATATTCAAGTGAGGTGTGTGTGACTTTTAGTGACTCATGCTCTTCAATTAATTCACAATGTTTTTTTGTTTAACTCATCAAATTCATCAAGTAGAGCCATATGATTTGAATCAATTGTAGAATGATCTTTAGTCATAATTGCATGCTCTTTTTGTAACTCCAAAAATTCCAATTTTAAGCTCGTATGTGTTTTCTTGAGTTTCCTAAATGATGCATGAATTTTTTCAGAAACTTCAAGAAGTTGATCGTAGGAAAGTTCACATATCTCTTCTTGATCAAGGTGATTGTCTGCCATCAAGCATAACTTTGTTGTATCATCTTCTAGTTCCGTCTCTGATGAATCTGATGCAGAATTCGCCCAAAATGCCTTTTGGAGTCTCTTCTTATCCTTCCTGAACTTGGGTTTCCCCTCACCCTTTCCTTTGCTTGAGTGATCTTGAAGTGTAGGACAATCGGCTTTCACATGTCTAGGTTTCCTGCATTCATAACAAACAACATCAGAAGATCATTTAGAATATTTATTATCCTTACCTTTTCCCCAATGATGTTTTTGCTTCTTCCTTAGAAAGTTTCTGAATTGCCTTGAGATGAAGGCAACTTCATCGCTCTCAGACCCGGAAGAATTGGAGTTAGATTTTTGTGCATTTAGTGCCACCATTTTCTCTTTCTTTTTCTCACTTGCATCAAGATTTCTTTGATTCACCCATTGCTAGTAAGCAATGAGTGAGCCAAGTAAGTTGTCAATCGAATACGTGTTTAAATCCTTAGATTCAGTTATAGCAGTGATTTTAGCATCAAACGATGAAGGCAAGCATCTCAAAATTTTATTTATTTTTTCAAAATTCAAAAGTTCTCTTCCTAAGGCATGCAAAGAAGTAACAATCTGTGTAAATCTTGTATACATGTCAGAAATAGATTCAGAAGTTTTCATACGAAAAAGTTCGTAGTCATGCAAGAGGATATTCAAACGAGATTGTTTTACTTCATTGGTTCCTTCATAAATGATACACAATTTATCCAAAATTTCTTTACCAGTTTTGCAAGTGGACACAAGCATGTAATCCTCAGACTTTAAAGCACAGAAAAAATAGTTCAAACATTTTGCATTTAATTGAGCTAAATCTCTTTCATCGAAAGTCCATTCAAAAAAAGCATATTCTATTTTAATTCCGTTAATTTCACGAGAAGGTGGAGAATACCCTTTTTTAATAAGTATCCACATGCGATAATCAGTATATTGTAAAAATGTTGACATGCGGGTTTTCCAAAAATCAAAAGGTAGGTTATCAAATAAGGGAGGTCGTGTAATTGAATAACCTTCGGTAGTGTTTATATTCCCAAAGTTAGCCATGGATCAAATTCAAAAAGTTTTCAAACATAAATTTTTGAATCCCACTTTGATACCACTTGAAAGTTCGTTAGTGATGTTAAGCCCTATAGAACTGACCCAAGGCTAACCAAGAGGGGGGGGTGAATTGGTATTTTAAAAAAAAATTTAGGCAAAGCACGAATACAAACCAAATCACCACAAAAAAATAAGTGCGGAAGAAAATAAATGCGAAAGCAGTAAAAACCAAGAACACAAAGGGTTTATAGTGGTTCGGTTAACTCGACCTACGTCAACTCCCCAGAGGCACCCTCCGAGTATTGCACTACAATCGTGACTCTCCTTTAGCCCCCACAGCTAGGCGGAGAAGCCTTTACAAACACCTCTTTTTGCCACACCCGGCAAGGCAGAGAACCTTCCTCCTTTTGCTTCCTCCTGAAGCAAGCAAAGAACCTCAATCTCTTGCTGGAACTTACCTCTCCAACCCTTCTAAGGACAAGAGACTCTAGGGAAGAAGAAGTGGAACAATGCTTGGAGCAACCCTTGTGAATCCCCTCACAAGCTCCCCCTCACAAGATTCTCTCTCTCTCTCTCCCTCTCTCTCTCTCTCCTTTAGGTTTTCTTAGGTCAAGACAGCAACCAAGGATGTTCAAAAATGTTGAACAAGAGCTCTTAAATAGAAGAGCTTCAAAGGAGCTCATTAATTACAAGTTGCCGACTATATCGTCCAGGATGATATGGAAATAGTCCTGGCCGATCAGTACAAATCCCATAAGATCGGCCAGGGCATCGCCCTGAATGCAAACTGGACGATTGAAAATTGGCTAGATCATCCAGGACGATATCACGATCGTCCCGGCTGATCAGTTCAAATCAGAGAAAAATTGTCCAGAGCATCGCCCTGAATTTTTGAAGGCTGATATTAATCGTCCAGAAATAACTAAGGTTTTTGTCTAGATCATCCTGGCCGATCCAGAGATCGTCTAGGATGATGTGATCATATCAATCATCCTTAATTACTTCCTTAATTTGTCTGATTAATTAAAGCATAATTTTGAATATCGTCCAAACCGATCGAAGATCACCCTGACAGATTGCCAAAAATACAGAATACCTTAATTGTTTATGGCGGCAATTTCTTTCCTTTTTGATCCTATCGTCCTGGACGATACACGTATCATCCAGGACGATTGGCTAATGACGGTTGCCTTCATTAAGAACCTTTGATTAAATTTTCTATTTTAAGCCAGATCATCCAGGATGATGTAAATATCGTCCTAGCCTATTTGAGTAAAAACAGACATTCTAAGCCTCTAGTGTGTGTGTGTAGGGTAACTTTGCATTAGTTACACCAAATATAACAATTAACTCAAGAGGGGAAAAATAAAATTACAGACTGACTCAACCCTAATCTACCTCATCTTGAGCTGATTCCGATTTTCGTTCGATATTTGAGTCCTGAAAAGTCAGTAGAAAAAAGACAGTCAAAGACAAGTAAGAGTGTTTGCCAATCATCAAAACATAGTTCATAGTCCTGAATTTGCAACACTTACAACCTTTCCATCTTCAAATAAAAATGACCCCAGTTCCAAGTTATCAACCTTAATGTTCTATTTTTTATTCCAGGCTGATTGGATCACCATATTGTTCCCCTTATTCACAGATTGAGTAGCCTTATGCATATTGGAAATGTTCTCCTTTGGTGCACTCCTTGAATTATCACCATCCTTCTTTTGCAACAATACCTCATCCACCTTATTTCCATTAAGGATATTGCCTTCCAACTATGGAGATATAATTGTATCACTCCGGACCGGTGAAGCCGGCAAGGAAGAAGAATTAAAACATCTGTTTGAGTAGATCCTCATCCCGACTGAAGATGAAGCTTCCAGATTAAGATTTTTGATCACCTTCTTATCTCCATCATTGATTTTAAAAGCTTTCGGACTGGCAAATCTTTCCTTCGTTATAACCTCCTTCCGTTTTCCCTGAACAGAATTGGGAGTCTTCTTCCTTAATAATAATCCAACCTCATTGATGATAAAAGGTTTTTCTTAAAAACCTTTGATATTCTTGTTGAACATATCCAGAGCTTTAGAACCTCCATTAAAGATGTCTGAAGCTTGTCGCACCGGAACTGAAAGACCCTTCCTGTAATTTGCCCAAGCTTCCATAGATGAAAATCTCTTACCTTCCATCCGCGCCACTCGAGGCCGCCAGAGTGCGGCTGATCGATGCCAAACCAACCATGAAAAAGGAGGCACATCGAATTCAAAAACCTACTAACATAAAAGTTTTTTAAAATCCCAAACTTTCTCTCTCTTACTTTCTCACTCTAATAACTACATTGAGATCATTAGCTCAATTTAAATTGCTATAACTAAATAGTATGACCACTTATGGCTAGAATTCTAGCCATATGCATTTACTATGATCGATAATTTCTTTGATTTTGGAAGGCATAGTTTCCAATCCTTTATTTGTCGATTCATGATCTTCCCTAATCCTCCAACAACCAATATATGAGATACCGAGTGAAATTCAATGTATTCAATTTGGTAAAAATTGATATATCAATCCACAAATCTTTAGAGCTTGAACTCTAAAGAAAGATTACTCTCTGAAGTCGACAAACCTATTGCAATCAAATTTCCTCTTGGATCTTCACTCCACTTATGTTAGACTCAAACCTTGAGCTAGCTTAGATAAGGAGTCAGAAAATTAAGAAGTGATTGTCCAATTCACTTCTATAAAATAGTTGGATTGAACAATTAGCTTCACTAGATCCTTTTGGGTAAATTTTGGCCAATCCTTGGCTAAATTGTTCCAAAATCCAAAAATGTTTAGTTACCACTTTAATCAAAAGTTTTATTAAAAGCTTCTATTGAGATGTAATAAACCAAAGAAATTTTCCATTATGGAGAAATTAGAACTCTTGCATAAAATAAGCCATATTTTAATATCCTACGATAGTGTAAATGTCTCTAAGAGCACAATTTTTTTTAAAGAAAATTATTTTTTATTTTCAAATCAATTGTAGAACAAAATTTCATTCTTTTAAGAAAGTATATTATTATTTATATTCATTTTGATCATGAAAATGATAGAAACCTATTTCTATTTTTAAATCAATAATGAAATGGCATTTCAATCTTTATAATAGTATGTTGTTCTCTATGCAATATATGATTATATCAGTATAAATTTTAAAATTATATGGAAGTTTAGGTTTTTACCTATTTTCTAACGACTCTCCTAGAGATTAGTCTATCTCTCCAACTTTAATGGTGACTAAATATTTTACAATAGTAGTATACCAACTGTTGTAATAAATTTAAACTACCCTTCTAATGTTGGTCACTTTATCCTCAAGTAAATATGTATAGCATTCAAATTCATATTAAGATGTAACCTTTTTCTTCTAGATTTGTTGGTGTAGTCGTTTTGTTCTCAAGAACTACCTATTAAATGAGATTTAATTTGTTAGGTCATTAAATATTAATTAAATCTTCCATCTCTAATTACCAACTTGAATCATTTCTTCGTTCTTAAGTAATGCATCGTGATTACATTTCATCTTGTTGCTTGATCTTGTTGTCTGGACTTGGTTTATATATTAAAATTTAATCTCCATAAAATTTAAATCTCACTCCTTCACTGCACTTGTTATGAATTTTCTTAGTTTAAATCAGTTCAAAATTATTTAGAGCAAATATCTTACTTGAAGAAAATGAGTTTGGAAAACTGATATAGAATTATATTTATATTGAAAAAAAATAGCCACCAAATTGATCTTCAAATTTCTTAACAAATTGAACCCAGCATGAAAAAGTCCCAACTGCCCAATGGGTGTTTGATTAAGTTTGGATAAGGTTCTGACAACTTAGAAATGGTAGTTAATGGTCCATGGTTCATTGTTCTTAAGGATGTTGAGATTAAACATAAGAAACCAATCCTATAAGGTATGTCTGTTGTTGTACTAAACCTTTAGTATTCTCAAGAATCAAGTTTCTTAAGTCTTATTATAGAATGATGTTTTTAATTGCATCTAGTCTACCCGTTTCTTTCATGAATCCTAGTATTTTTAACAATGGCCCAAAGGAGAAATAAGAATTACCACATGAGGCAGAAAGCTAAGATAAAGAAGTCAGTAAATGAAAAATGTATTACAGTACCGTGAGAGTGTCCGATGAAGGTGAGATTCCCCAAAAAATACCACTACTGGGGAGTGGCAGATTTCATCTCTTATCGATTTCCTATAGAGATGACGATGTCAAAGTGATTGCCACTTCAACCCTGATTTTCGTTCATCACAGTCCTATCATGCCATCACTAAGATAGAGGAAAGGAAATATTAAATGCCTGCTGAAAGGGATAGTCTTGAGGTATGCTAATTACATTAGGTAGTAAAAATAAGAATTTTTGAAGATCATTAAGGGGATAATTTTTGAGAAGGTAGAAATTTAACTTTCAAAGAATAATGCTACTTTTCTTTGTAGAAAAGAACAGTTCAATGTAAAAGTTTAAGATAGAAAGCTAAGCCTACTATTATATCCATGATTACTAATGGATATCATTGAGAACCTAGGAGGTTTTCTAGAAATAAGGATTGCCAATTTTAAATTCTTGCCAGCATTATGTTAATCTCGTATAAGTGAATCATCTTTCTCGCCAAACTTATCGACATTCTTCTCCATTTATATCCTTTGTTCTTTATAATTTTGTGTAAGTCTATCATCACTGTTTTGTGCATCAGCCACCTAAAGTTTAATGCCACCATTTTTATAGTGGTCAATCATCTTCCCACTTTGATGTGAGGAAGTTAAGCTACTTAATGCAACTAATCAAAACTCATTATATGAAATATTCAACAAAATAAAGAAAAGAAGAAGCCAAAATGCCTTGGGCTTACAGATACTTCATATTTGTAATAGAATCTAATGAAGCAGATTTTGCATTTGAAATATAAAGATGCTTTTGAGAATCCACTATTTTCTCCATCATTCCACTAAAAAATGGTCTACGGGCATGAGGTAACAATATTAAGGTTGATATACTCATGGATATACACATGCCTATAATAATATTTAAATAAGGGCAATGAATATAGTCATAAAGGTTCATATTCTTTGAGTGTTAGCACAAAATTCATGCTGAGTAACTAGAGTTGCGACTCGAGCTCACGAGTTTATAATTTTGATGATAATAAATATTATGGATCACATCTTTATGTTTCCCAGTTTTTTCATTATATATATGTTTGTGTGTATACTAACATTTCCTGAACACCATGCACCATCAAACAAAGATACATGGCTCAAGATTGGATAGAATAGGCTATGCTTTAAAGACATTTGTAATATCTATTTATGTACTTTTATTTTCTTAAGTCAAGTCCTATAAGGGTATATGCTTACTTGGTGGCCATCCTCACACACACACTCGGGGGGAGTGAGATTGAGTCAAAATCAGAAGTTCATGTTTTAAACTAATCGTACTGGATAATTTATATTGTCTAGGATGATCAGCTCATTGAACTAATCATCCTGGATGATCTGTATATTGTACTTATACTTCATTTTCCAAAATCATACAAGATGAAATACCATGATCATTCTGGATAATCAATACAAATTTGATCATATCATCCAGGTGATCGTCATAGAGTATCAGGTCAAATTCTGCATCATCCTGGATGATCCTTCGATCGTCTTGGATGATATTTGGCACTGGAGTTAAGTTTTTAGGGTTTTCTGAAGCCCTCTTTTAAGAACATCATACCCGAAGATTCTGCGATAATCCTGGATAATATTTTATGCCAAAATTGAGTTTTTAGGATTTTCTAAAGCCATCTTTTTAAGCACTTCATATGAGAGATCGTGCAATCATCCTGGACAACTTTTGTCACCAAAGTTAAATTTTAGGCATTTTCAAAACCCTCTATTTAATCTTTGTCAAGGCACTTGGTAAGTGTCTTTGGTACCCATTGAAGCTTCGTTCTTCTGGAGAAAACTTAAAAGGGAGACATGAAAGGGCGAAGTTTGAAAGAAGGAAAAGATCCTTGGATGGGGTTTCAAGGGAGTGTGGAGAGGATTTCACACAGTTGCTCGGCCAAGCTTGCATCATAGTACCATCGGATTGAAGATACATCTTGAAGAAAGTTTTAAGAAGAAGAAGATCTTTTGGTTTCAAAGGAATCGACTACTCCACCGCTCCGGGGAAGGTGGAAGTGGTTTTGTAAAGGCTTCTTAGCCTAGCCGTGGGGGCCAAAGGAGAGTGACTAATGGTTTAGTACAATACTCGGAGGGTGCCTCATTTTTTTACAATTTTAATTTTTTATGCTCCTTGTCTTTTTAATAATGTCAAAAGGGGAGAACATACTGTTATATTTTTATTTATTTTAGTTTGTCTTTTTTATTTATTTTATTATACTTATTAAAATAATAAAATTAAAAATAAAGAAAATTGTATTTTCCCTTATTTTTTAAATTTTTTATCTTAGTGAGATGGAGATTAGGTGAAAATACTTTTAGTTTGTAAATTCAACAAGTAATATTTGTCATCATAAAAAAGGATGAGATTATTGGGACACAAGCAGACGAGTCTATGATTTTGATGATAACATATATTATGGTTCACGTATTTATGTCTCATAGTATTTTCATTATATATTTGTTTATGTATATACTAACATTTTAGGAACAGCTTGCACCATGTAACGAAGTTAAATGGCTCAAGATTGGATATAATAGGCTATGCTTTAAAGACATTTGTCATATTCATTATTGTACTTTTGTTTTCTTGAGTCAAGTCCTATAAGGATATATGCTTGCTTGGTGGCCATCCACACATACCCTCCATCCACACACACACTTAGGGGGAGTAAGATTGAGTCAAAACTAAAAGTTTAAGTATTGAACTAATCATACTGGACAATTTATATCATCCAGGATGATCAACTCATTAAACTAATCATTATGGATGATATGTATATCATGTCGAATAATTTATGCTGATATACTTAATTTTTCAAAATTGTCGAAGATGTAATACCTTCTTTGAATCATCGAGGATGATCCACAATATCAACCTGGACGATCAATACAAATTTAATCATATCATCTACGTTATTGTGCTGGACTATCAAGTCAAATTCTGCACATCATTCTGGATGATCCTGTAATCATCTTGGATGATATTCGGTGTCGGAATTGGGTTTTTAGGGTTTCTTGAAGCCCTCATTATAAGCACATCATACGGGATGATATTGAGATCATCTTGGATGATATTTTATGCATGAATTAAGTTTTTAGAGTTTTTTGAAACCCTCTTTTTAGGCACATCGTACTGAACGATCCTGCGATCATCCTGGATGATTTTTGCTGCCAAGATTAATTTTTATAATTTTTTAAAGCCCTCTATTTATGCTTTGTCAACACACTTGGTAAGTGTCTTTGGCATCCATTGAAGCTTCATTCTTCTGGAGAAAACTTTAAGAGAGAACTTGAAAGGGAGAGAGGAAAGTATGGAGTTTGAGATAGGGAAAAGATTCTTGAAGGGGGTTTCAAGGGAGTGTGGAGGGGGTTCCACACGGTTGCTCCGATAAGCTCACATCATAGTACCATCATATTCAAGGTTCGTCTTGAGGGAAGTTTTGGAAAGAAGAAGATATCTTTGGTGTCAAAGGACCCGAGTACTCCACCGTACTAGGGAAGGTGGAAGTGATTTTATAAAGGATTATCTACCTAGCTATGGGGGCTAAAGGAGATTAACTAAAGGTTTAGTGCAATACTTGGATGGTGCCTCTGAGGAGTGGATGTATGTCAAGTTGGACCAAACCACCATAAATCTTATGTGTTCTTTCCTTTATTAATTTTGCACTTTATTTTTATTACGATTAACTTGTTGGGTGTAATCTCATGTCAATTTTTTTATCATTGATTTATTTTGTTTTTGCTGTAAAAGATAAAAAGGTTATTATTTTTTAGTTAAAAGAGATTTAAATATCCAATTCTCCCTCCTCTTGGTTAGCGTTGGGACTAGTTCATAAGGGCTTAACATCATTGACGAACTTTCAACAAGAATATTAAAATACACGTGTATAGCAACAGGGGAAGGCTTACTACCAAACATAAAAAATGAGTAGTAAACTAGTGAGCATATTAAATTCCCTAAAATAAGCTTTAGTTATAACATAAATAGCCATGATCATTTCAAAAAGCTGTATAAACAATAATTTTTTAGTATAAGCTCTGATACCACTTGAAAGTTTGAATAAGTTATTAGACCTAATACAACTGTTCCAACGCTAACCAAGAGGGGGTGGAATTGCTTATTTAAAAATCTCTTGATAAATTAAAAAAATTATTTATATATTTTTCACAATAATTAAAATTTTCTCAAAAATATTTTTAGCCACAAAAATTATACATGCAAAAAATAAAAAGTGGTAAAAAGTAAAGACAAAAGAACACCAAATTTTATGGTGGTTCGTTCCAACTAGACCTAAGTCCATTCCCTGAAGACTCTTTCAGGTGTTGTATTATACCAAAGTGACTCTCCTTTTTTTCCCACATTAAGGTTGAGAAGCCCTTACTATAACCTCTCTTCCACCAACCCCTATGTGGCAGTTACCACCATCATTTCTTACCCCCCTGGTGATGACAAAGTACCGACATCTTTTCTTACCCTCCTAGTGAGGGCAGAGTACCGGCATCCTTTCTCACTCTTATGTCGACTGTAGAGTACCAATGTCCTTTCTCACCCTCTTGGTGATGACAGAGTAACAACATCCTTTCTCACCCTCCTCATGATGTCAGAGTACCAACATCTTTTTTTACCCTCGTAATGGAAGAGCATCAAAACTTCTACAAATATCTTCTCTCAAAAATTTTCAAAGATATTTGAAGAACATACCAAGCGATTCTCATCTTTGGGCACTCTTATGAACCATTCATAATTTCCACTCGCAAGAAATCTCTATCCTCACTTCTAAACACTCTCCCAAAACACTCTCATAACTACTCCTAAGAGAAAATTCACATAAGAAGTATGATAGTTAGTTTTTTGCACTCTTATATATGGAGGAGAAGAAAAATTATCCAAAAAATAAAAAAATTTCAAGTTGTACTTACTTGGATCATACTTCATACATACAAACAGTTCAAAAATCTTTAAACGATTATGTACGAACCTTATTTCATACTCTATCAGTCGTATGTACAAACTGACATCATACAATACGAACAGTTCAAAATTGAACAAAGTTTGTCCGGTATGATTTCATATGAACTCATTTTGTACTCTTGATGTCTTTAGTATGAACCAATTATATTACAATATAAACTATTTAAATAAATCATGCTTCATATGGTAAGAAATGGATGATCCCATTTCATACTCTAGACTTCGCTTGTATGAACCAAAGTTTATGTAGTATGAACCCAAGTTTATATAGTACGAACAATTCAAAAAATTTAGGTGTTTTTATGGGATAAACTGGTATGCACCCATTTCATACTCAGGTTGTGGTATGAATGAATCTAAAATCATACAATATGGTCAATTAAAAAATGGTGAGTTCATTCAAGACTAACTGGTACGTAACTATTTTGTACTTTGGTTGTCATCTGTATGAATCCAACTTCGTACAGTGTGCACAGTTCAAAAGAAATTTTCAAAGACTTGATGTAAATAACTTAGTTATGGAGGAACTTTCAGTTCAAATCATCCAATACGATTCAAGTGTGTGTGTAGTATGAATAATTCAAAAGAATCATACAATACGATTAGTTTTTTTTTTTTTTTTTTAAAAAAAATTTACTCACTCCCCTAGTGTGTGTGTGTGTGTGTGTGCACAGTTATCCAATTACAATCACACTCTCTTAGACTCAAGAAAAATAGGAAAAAGTTATAGATTTTAATTAAAACAAACCCTAATTTATCTTTCTTGAAGTCTTCTACATTTTAGAGTATGATTTTCCGGAAACTTTAGTACAGATAAAAATAAATAAATAAAATTTTCTAATATGCATTAGGTGAAATAGTAATCAACACAATAATATTTTTGTATCATCAAAAACTCACATGATATAAAAATAAAGTTTTGAAAACTAAGTTGCAACACATCTAATATACATGCAAGCATTTCTAATTCATTGAATGTATTTTCTAATTCAACTTGCAATATTTTTAAAGAATTATGTTCAACAGTCAAATCAAATGCTTTTTATTTAAATAGTCAAATTCATTTAATATAGCCATGTAATTACTATCAAAAGTAGAATGATGTTTCCTAAGGCATTCATACTCTTTATGTAGTTTTAAAAAATCAGAATTCAAGCTTGAATATATTTTCTTGAGCTTCGTATATGCAATATAAATTTTTTCAAACAATTTAAACAATTCGTCATAAGAAAGATCTCATACCTCCTTTTAATAAAAAAGATTATGGTTATTATATGTCATTAAGCCTATGTTAGTTACCTCCTTTTCTACTTTAGTTTCAGATGAGTCTGAAGTAGAGTCTTCCTAGAAAGCTTTCTGAGTCTTTTTCTTTCCCTTCTTAATTTGAGCTTTTTCTTCACCCTTCTCCTTGATTGGGTGAGTTTTCAGATTTAGACAATTAGTCTTCATGTTCCATGGCTTTCTATATTCAAAATAGATGGCATTAGGGGATCTTTTGGTATTTTTATTAGATTTACCTGTATTCCATTATTGATGACGTCTTTATTTTTTTCTTCAGAAAGCTTTTGAATTCCCTTATCATCAGTGCTATCTCATCATCATCCTCAAGTGTAGAATTATCATTATCAGAATCATTAGCTTTTATGGCTACATTTTTCTCTTTTCTCATTTTACTTGCATCAAGCTGTCTTTGACTCAGTACATGCTCATAATCAATGAGTGATCAAAGTAAGTTATCAATGAAATAAATATTCAAATCCTTAGATTCAATAATAGTATTAATTTTTGTATCATAGGAGGAAGGTAAATAATAAAAAATATTGTTAACATTTTTATAGTTAGTAAGTTCTCTTCCTAAGGCATACAAAGAAGTAACGATCTGAATGAACATAATATACTTTTTAGAAATAGATTAACTTGGTTTCATGCCAAAAAGTTTATAATCATGAAGTAAAATATTCAACCTAGATTATTTTGTTTCATTTGTTCATTCATATGTTATACAGAGTTTATCCCTAATCTCCTTAACAATAGGCAAGTGGAAACGGGCATGTGATCTTTAGATTTTAAAGCACAAAAAAATTAGTTCAAATATTTTGCATTCAGTTGGACTAAATATCTATCATATATACTCCATTCAAAAAAAGCTATTTTAGTTTTAATACCATTTACTAAATGTGATGGTGCAGAATATCCTTCCGAAATTAATATCCATATTCAATAATTGATAGATTGCAAGAAAGTACACATGCGAATATTCTAAAAATTAAAAGGAATATTACTAACTATAGGTGGTCGTATGATTGAATATTCTTCTACAGTATTATGATATTTAAAGTTAGCCATTGATTGTTTTTCAAAATTTATTTTAAAACATAAATTTAGAATCCCTCCCTAAAACCACTTTAAAAGTTAGTGAAAGTTGTTAAACCCTTAAGAATAAGCCCGAGGCTAATCAAGAGGAGAGTAAATTGATCATTTTAAAAAATTACTTGAAGCAAAATGAAAAATCTTTTTATCTTTATAAATATTTTAAAACAATTAAGATTATCCCATGATGCAAAAGCAAATTAAGTTCACAGTAATAAAAAATTTCAACCACAGTAAAATCACAAACAAGTGTAAAAAACAAATTGTTGAAAAAAAGAATGAACACACTAAATTTTATAATGGTAAAGTCAAATCTGACCTACATCTACTCCCCATAGGCCTCCTCTGAGTATTACTCTGAACTTTTTAAATAGTGTCTCTACTTTAGCCCCCATAGTTAGCCTGAGAAGTCCTTACAAAAATCTCTTCCATCAACCTGGTGATGTAGAGTACCTTGAATCTTTTCACCCTCTTGCTGAAGGCAGAAAATCTTAATCCTTTTACTCCCTTCTAGAGTAAGCAGAGAACCTAAATCCTTTTACTCTCTCCTAGAGTAGATAGAGAACTGAATCTGATGATGAAAAATGTATCCCCAAATCCATCAAGGAATCAAGAAAGTAGCTTGAAGAATATAATAAAAATCTTACATGGAGTAACCTTTGTGAATCCCTCATAACTCCCCCTCACAAGAATCTCACCCTTTCTTCTCACCAAAAGCTCTCCTTCTCTTCCTCTAAGCTCCCTCTCAAAAAAAGACAACAATAAAAGATCTCTCAAAAGACATATATGAGAGCTTAAATAGAGATTCTCCAAAAGAAACCCTAATTTTTAATTTATCATCAAAGATTTTCCAGTATGATCGTTAGATTATCTTATATGTTTAGTACCAAATAAATCTTATAGAAAGTATGAATAACATTGTACTGTATGACCAGTTCAACTATTCATACTGATCATCAAGTATGATACTACAATCATCCGGTATGATTAGTTCAAGATACTGCGTTGGTCATCTAGTATGATAGGCGATGATTGACGACGATTTAAATATTATCCCATATATTTGTCAGGTCATCCTATGTGATCTCCCTGTATGATTAGATGAAAAATTATTATTTTTCATCTTGGATAAAGTGGGATAATCAAGTATCATCCCATGTAGCTCTCCGATCGTCTAGTTTGATTATTGTCGATTGCTCTGTATGATATGATCAAGCAATTCTATCATAATTAGTCCCTTAATCATAGGATCAATTTAGGCATGATTTTCATAAATCATCCAATACTATGTATGTCATACTACATGGTTAAAATAAAATTTGAATATTAAACTATTTCAAAAAATGTGATTGGCGGATAATTTTTATAATCATAACTGATCTTCCTGTATGATATGAATCATATAGTATAATTAGTTTTATCACTCTTATTAATAGAGGTACCGTAATTAGGATTTTTTAATTTAATTGATGATCCAATATAATATACATCGTACTATACTTAGCTCAAAGATAAAAAATTTCTATAACTTACCAACTCACTCTCTTAAGTGTGTGTGTACAAGGTTACTCAGCCTAGTGTCCACTAGATCCGTAATTTGACTTAAGAAAGGAAAATAGTACATTAAAATTCAGATTTCACTTAGACTCAACCCTAGTCTACCCAATCTTGAGCTAATTAATGTTGCAGTAGACTTGTGGACCTGAAATGTTAATGAGCATGACAGGAAAATAGATATATAATAATAATAATAATGATAAGGAAATAATTATATTTATTATCATCAAAATCACCCTACCTGATCCCATAGTTGTAACATTTTATAGTCACAAAGCTTCTTCTATCTTTTCATTTCATTGACATTTATTTTCATCAAATATCTTCTTTAAAATAAGAGAAAATGTTTTATTTAAGACCTCAACTAATATGTTTACTGGAAGGTAATAGATTGTTCAATATCTCCAATCAATATTGTGAAGCTTAACAAATTCTTTATTTTAATACTTATAAATGATAGACCATTATCTAATAATATCTGATAAAAAACACTTAATCTATAAATGATAAGATATTTAAAAAAGCTTTAAATGTAATGATTTTAATCTTCCCTTAAGGTGCTTAAGGTGACTTTATTTGCCCATTTTGAGAAATAATTTATAACCGCTAAAATAAACCTTAGTCTATTTGGTAAAACTTAGTTGACTTAGTGAAATAGGTTAGACCATGGGTTAAGATTGGATCCAATGCATTTCAAATAACATGTGGATCTTGTTGGAAGAGGTCTCAAGACTTGATAAATTTTTGTTATGTGAAATATATGTTTGAAACCTATATGTTTCATTTTCTCAACCTAGGTTGACTTGTTAAACTAGGTTGGACCATGGGTTAGGGTTCCAATAAATTTTAAATAATGTTTTGAACTTAATGGGAGTGGCCCCAAGGCATGTGGTGGTCTTTATGTTTGAAATGGATATTTAACTGCATAACAAACCTTTTGGTCAACCAAAGTTGCATTGATCAACTAGAGTTGACTATGGGTTAGGTTTCAGTTGAAATAATTAAAAATTGATATTTTGGATATGCTCGAAGTGGTTCTATACAATGTTGAAGTTAGATCAATGGATTGCATGTTTAGGGTTAAAGGGGTTAGTTTTGTCAACTTTGGCTGACATGGTCAACCAAGGTTGACTTGGTCAATAAAGTTTGATCATAGCTTAAGTATAGGTTGAATGTATTCTAAATTCTATTTGGGATATGTTGGAAGTGGTTTCAGGGTTTGGTTTAACAAAGCCATGTTGAAGTTTAAAGAAAACTCAAATTCATGATGTTTTGGGGTTTAGGATTTATGTGACTTCATGGTCAACCAAGGTCCACAAAGGATTCAATATTACTTCAATACATCATCCTAATGACCATGATCATGCTCAATGGATTTGGGGAGGCTACCAAAGTCAATTTCTATAATATACAATGTATAATCGCATGAATTAAAAATACTTTAAGGTTTATAACAATGCATCCAAACTAATGTGTTGATCCTAGAGATATGCCACAATATACAAGTGAACAATCATAAATCCCAAGTGATTTGGTTTGGTCTTGAAGTTACAGAAAATTCTCTAAAAATATTTTATGAACCATGGGGTTTTGGGTTTGGTTTGAACATTGAATTTTTGAGTTTTGGACTTTCATATGATTTGGATAATAGATTTTTTTTTTTTTTTTGGATTTCACTTGATCAATGATATGAAGGAGTTTCGGATTTGAAATGTTCTTATCTTTGACAATTATGTATGATTTTAAGTGATTAAGAAGATGATCAAATGATAATCAGTGTTGACTATTAACGAGTGAGTTTGATATTTGACTATCAGGGGTGACTATCAATGATTGAGAATGGTTTTGATTTTGGAATGATAATATCACCAACAATCAATAGTGTCTATCAAATGATGATAAAATGATCAAATGTTAAGTAAGGGTGGCTGTAAAGTGCTGATTTTTGTGTCAATTATATGAACACTATTTTAAATCTCAATGATTAGTTGGATTTGAAATTGGAATGTAGCTCAATGTTTTGTTTGTAAATACTGAATGTTCAATTTAGAGAATTGACCTCACTCAAAAATAAGGTCAACATGCATGAAATTTGGCCTAAAATAAATTTAAAACCTTAGGATTACTCAGGACTTTTACATTCTTCATTGAGCATCCTAAATGCAACTGAAGTCATGGGTTGCCATGATTAGCCAAGTTAACCATATGGACTCCACTTAACCTAAAATGTGAATTCATTAGTTAAATTCATTCCAAACCATGGCATTGCATCCTAAATATTCCAAACACTTGGAAAAAATATTTATATCCCATTTGAATCCATGATGAGCCATAGTTAATAATGGTTGACCATGCTATAAAATTAAGTGCATTTTGTACAACATAGCGTTTTCATGCATATAATTTATTTTAAAAAATGGCATGTCACCCAAAAACCTAAATATCTGAAATAAGTTTTCCTAAAACTTATGAACTTGAACATTTTTTTTAGGTTCACCTAGGTTGATAAAGTCAACCTACTTGACTTAAATGAGTCTTATAGACCCTTTATTGATAAATCATCAAATTTAAAATGTTGGTCTATAATAAAATGACTCCAAAAGAATCTAAATATTCTAGAGGACATTTTTGTTCAAACCAATGCCTTGGGTTATTGTGGTTCATCCAATTAGGCAAACTTAATCTAGCCCAAAGTGAACGTAAACCATCAATTAACCTCTCTATCCTTAATTTCACCCAACCCGTGCAAGTAAATTGTGCCCCTGGACTCCACGAATATTGCCTTACCCAACAATGCCTTTAACTAGCCATATGTTGGATTGAATTTTTTCGAACATCTATCTAATCAAAACATATTAACTTAATCTTCAAATCTTTTTTTGACACTACTTGCACTCTATTAGATTTTTCATGACCGCCCTAATTGTTTATATATTCAATGCCAAACAAAATTTCTGGCCATATTAAATACCAAAGCCTTACATATATCCCTATTTTCGTAGGGCATGGGTTTAAGTTTTTTGTTCCTTGATGCTCTCCATTGTTATATCAAGTGTTCCCTAGGCATCTAATTGCTTACAAATGTGTTCCAAAGGGAGGTCTTGTGAGCTCAAATTGATGAAAATAGAATTTGCAATCAATACTTAATTAGTGCTCAACTATTAAAGGAAGTGTGTTACCAAACTCAAAGAAATCTTCACAAATAAAAATTCCTCTCTAATCTCCTATACTTTGAGGTTAATATCAAACTCGATCATAGATATTTTGGGTTATGGGACATTATGTGGGAATGATCAATCCAAGGCCATCTAGTTGTTGGGGAATGACCAATCCAAGGTAATCTAGTTGTTGGATTCTTCATTCCATTCATATAGATCCACCAAGATCAATTTCAAGGAAAATGGTTGACTAGATCACAAGATTTAGGCAAACTTATATTGTCAATTCATGTTCACAATGGCAGGATAAAGATGAAATCATAATTGTTAATTTCCATAAATTTGGCAAAATGATTATGATTTGATTAAATGACCATGCAACAATCACACATTCCATTCGTTGATCATCAATTAAATATAAATTACAAATAATCCAAATAATCTTTTATAATAAATAAATTATTTAAAACAAAAGTAAGATTAAATAAATAAATTGATAAATAATAATTAATATTCTAAAAAAAAATAAATTTATA